>NC_039283.1:17877207-18177207 GCF_003368295.1 Carassius auratus
CTACTTCATGCCCACTCCACCCGCAGATGCAGAGGAACACAATCATCCCACACTGAGACGACTGCTTCCGGTCTCACTCTGCTACACCCCAGCTACAAAATATATGTGTGTTTGTCTTTGGGATGTAAAGGCATTTAATGGTACGCTACATTACAGATGTTGTTTAAAGGCATCTTTTTGGAAACAAATATGCCACAGTTTTAATGGACATATGAGACCTCTTAAATAAATAAAAATAATTGCACGCACAGTAAATGATAGAAGGCTGAAGGACAGTTTATTTACTGAAGATTTCTGTCTTTGAGTAAAATTAAGACTAAGATAAAGGAAACACTTACTGTGGGGGAGTGTTTGTGTACTTGTTGCTGATTTAAGATCAATGTAACAATAAAAGTTTTTTTCAGTTAGTGTTTTCAGCTTATTTATGGGAATATAGAAATATGGCATGCAGATGTTTATATAACAATTAAACTCCGCACACCTGACGGCAACAGACTGGTGCGTAGGAAACAAAGACCATTTTTTGTTTAAAAAAAATAATAATTCTAATGAAGGTCATGCGACCGAAACGTAGTGATTAAATACATTTTTTTGCAGTGTTTTTTTTTTTTTTTTTTTGCTATGCAGATGTTTATAACAATGGGAAATACCATTCAGTGTAAATTTTGATAATCGTAAAATAATCGCAATTAAAATTTCAAGGGAACAATCGATACAATTATCATACAGCCCTATGCTGAAGGAAGACAAAGATTCAAAAAAGGCAGCAAAAGTCATCACAGCCCAGAAAGAACAGCATGATGGAGCTACAGCCAAAATTAACAGTCCGAGGCAGACAGAAAAAGCTATTTGCCAGCGCTCCACCCAGTCTGTTGTTCTTTGCTCCATCACTCTCACCCAACCCCAGACAAAGACCTTCTCCTCACTTGCTAGATGATGCAAGACTTGGCAGGCTCCGAAAAAAAAACAGCTGCTCCAATTACCTGGAAACATCCCATGGGGCATAGACACATATCAACCATACGAAGCACAGGCAAACAAAGAGCAGAGACACCTACACCTGCCACACATGCCCACACTTTTGCTTGAGTTTTTCATTTAAAAGGGTAGCAAAGCTTCTGACCTCTCAGTGACATCTCAGTGTCTGAATTCTTGCCGTACCACATATTTCTCAGCATTTAAATCACAATAACCTTCCTTTAGTGGCCTGACAGGTGTGTCTAGACTGTGTCTACAAAGTGGAGTGATCAAATAACAGATTTACACCTGACTAAGGTGATGGTAGCTTAATGATTAAGTCGTTGCTAGTTAAAACATTGCAGATTGGATTCCAAGAAGGAAAGACCTGTGAGGGTTGCTAAAAGAGCCCTATCAATGTTACGCCCTTGAGGATGGGAAAATAATCTGCTAAATTACAAACAAGCACATCTGCCTGTGGGTGAGGATGATGAGTTGATGCATGATGAAATGATGCATGCTCGGACTTTCCCATACCAGAAAATGGCAAGACAATCAATTAACCAACCCTGACAGAAACTAGTACTGCAAGCTATTCCAGTCCTGTCTCAGTGTGGAGACGTCGTTCCAGAACAATACAGCAAAATGTCTACAATAACATTCAACTTGTCCCATTTAAGTCATGATATAGTTGAAGTAGAGAGAAACCTTTTATTTCACAGGACATATGTGACCCTGGACCACAAAACCAGTTTTAAGTCGCTGGGGTATATTTTTAGCAATAGCCAAAAATACATTGTATGGGTCAAAATTATTGATTGTTCTTTTATGCCAAAAATTGTTAGGATATTAAGTAAAGATCAAGTTCCATGAAGATATTTTGTAAATTTCCTACCGTAAATATATCAAAACGTAATTTTTGATAAGTAATATGCATTGCTAAAAACTTAATTTCAACAAATTTAAAGGTAATTTTCTCAATATTTCGATTTTTTTTTTTTTTTTTTTTTTTTTTGCACCCTCAGATTCCTGATTTTCAAATATACTGTATGTATCTCAGCCAAATATTGTCATATCCTAACAAATCTCAGTTTGGAAAAATTGACACTTAAGGCTGATTTTGTGGTCCAGGGTCACATATATGACAGATTATGAGATCAAAACCATTAAATTGCATAAAGAAAATAGGGTGAATTTCCATTTTATTCTGACTTCAAAATCTTAATATTAAATTTAAGAAGTCTTTGATTATAGGGTTTGAGCTGTTACCTAAAGCATTTTTAATTAATTAAATTAATCACAGAATATTTGGTTGTATCTCAAACAAAAGATCATCCACTTAAAAAAAAAGGCAAATAAATTGTTTTCTACACTTAATACTGTCTTAAAGGATTCTATACAAGATCCTAGTGTAAATCCTACATGACTCTACTCATTATCCAAAACACACGGTGCCTGTTCTGTTGTATACATGTGCAGCCCACAATGAGAGTGGGCGAAGAAGCATGTCTGGAGAGTAAACGTCTCGAAGGCTTATGCCAGATAGAGGTGGAGACTGTGGTGGACTGTGGCTTCTCAACTAAAATTGTTCCCACAGATTTGTTTTAATTCAGCCGTAGTATATGGGAAATCAATTCTGCATAATTCTGAAAATAAACAAATGATTTTAAACATAATCCCAATATATTTTGTTTTATACAAATATTATTAAAAAAAAAAAAATCCTAATGCCACTTCTATAATTAGAAACCTTTAAATTGCCCCAATCCCCTCTGAAAGAGGCAAGAACTGGTGGTTCTCAACCACAGGACCATTACCTAGGGACATTAAAATAAGCTTTGAAGTGAGCAAAAACAAGGTTTGAAAATATGCTAAAACAACTAAAAATCTTAATAATAAATGATTGAAACCAGCACGGACGATCACTGCTAGAGAAAACACACATTTGCATAATTGTGCTTTTGACTCAAACCTGTGATAAATTCCCCATTTTGACAACTAGCCCCTACAGTCTAGCTGGCGATTTTGAGGACAGGGTGGAGACTTGCAATCTCAGCGGTGCACTTGTGTTTTTAACAAACAAAGAGCCCTCGGGTCCAGTCCGGATTAGACATCACGTCATTCCTGCTCCCATCCACTGCACATCACTCCGTTAAAACACTTTTGCAACATGGCGACGTGATTCACAATTTAATGAATCACTACATGACTAAAGAACATACAGGCTTATTGATTTTGGTTATATAGTCTTGATTTAAGAAACTCCACAAGCACTATCCAAAACCACACATCATAAATTAGTGCTATCTTAATCAGGTCAGGTGTATCCAAAATGCATAATAATATTCATATTTCAGGCGTGTCGGGATGTGCTCAGGCCTGCGCTATACTCACCGTACGCCGCACGTATTTCAGTGATCTCAGTCATTTTTAGGGTTGGGCGCAATGCGATCCGGATGACAGGCGTGAAATAAACAATAAATGTCGACGGTTCCTCGTTTAGCTGATATAATGAAGATGATTCACAGCTACATCTCTACGGTAAGCGGTGTCCTAGTGTCTGGTCCGGTCCAGGCAGTTGTCGGATGCTGCGCGCGGCGCGCTGAAGGATGCTGAGCGTCGGGATACACTGCGTCAGATCGAGAGTCTGACCGTAAGTACCGCCCACCAGCAGAGCGCATCTCATGGACATCACCCAAACACCTACAGTCCTGTATTTTCCAGCATTTTCATATCCGCAGGGCTAAATAAAGTACGTCTCTTACTTTAAAAAAAAATGATGTTTAGATATTGAGATGTCTAAAGTGTTAAAAAAAAAAAAGAGGAATAAACAAAAATGAATAATTTTATCAATATCTCATGAACCTTCTGAAAAATAAAATAAAAATAAAACCATAATTTTATCCTGGCTTTTTTATTTATTTAACGTATATATATATATATATATATATATATATATATATATATATATATATATATATATATATATATATATATATATATATATATTTGTGTGTGTGTGTATAAATAGTCCGGTAGGCTACAAAAAAGAAAACCCATTTATTAATATGCATAGGTCTATATTTAACCGTACGCAAAAAGCAGTGTTAAATAAGCAGGATGTCCTAAAATGGTCATGAATGAGAAAACTGCAGGGGCTTCATGAGTTGATGAAAAGCTTAAATTAAATCCTAAAATAGTAAAATTAAAATGATTTAAAAATCAAAACAATCCAAATAACGAAAAAGGGTTAGATACTTTATTTGTTTACTTGCATGTCATGTGACCATTAACTGTTACCAGAAAACTGTGAACATGCAAATGTGTTCTTAAATAATTAAATATTAACCTACAATCTTAGAGGGTATTCAAGTAAATATTTCAGGTCAAAGGCGTTCAATTCCTGACCTCTTTGATTGTGAACTAAGCAACCCATGGACCCCATGTTATCTCATGAGACCAGAGGGGTGCTATAAGTACCAAGAAACATTTTTCCCAATGATTACCATGTTATACAAGGTGCATCTTTTAGCAGATCTATGCTTAATGAATTTAGGATATTCATATTTTTATTTTGCCTGTTGTATGGAAGCAAATAGGCACACGAGTGCATGCTGTATTCTGAATATGGTCACAGCTGAATCAGTGCTGAATAAGGGTCCCTGGAAAGGAATTTTGGAAACCCATCTCTTGGAGGCAACTTGCCTAACAACTCCATTTCATGATGAATATATTCACAATATAGCAAATTCTCTCACAGAATCCTTGAATCAAATACAATTTGTAATATATAAAGCTTAAACGGATGTAGGTAACCCATGTCAAAAATGCAAGGCTGTGCATGAGTGAATGCAATACTTTGAACAACCACCAGCTGTCCTCACTTCTGTCTCAGTGTTACATGTATGGCTTAAGGTTTCAACATGAATGGAAGTTTCAAGACTGTTTTGGCACATAGCTCAGCAATGACTGTTTAAAATCCCTCATGTATAGCTAAGTAGGCTAAAATCCCACTAAACTTTTATCTCTGCGTCACAGAATTATAAACTATTATGGTATTCACAAGTCGACTGTCGTTAAAACTGCAGATTTTATAATCTCACTTGAGTCTTTGGTCTCATTTCAAGATTTGTCAGATAAAATATACTGGCTTGTAGAATACAGCACATTTTTTATCCTCTCTATTAGCTGTTTTTAGATGCATTTGTTCCTGGACGTCCTGTCTGCACTCAGCATTTGGACAAGCTGCCACTTAAGGAACTATGATAAATCAGATTGAGTCAGAGCTTTAACCCTCAGAGACCGAGCAGAACTGCAATGTCCGTATAAAGCCATTAAAATGATACCCATACCCATTTTTCACAAAATGGAAAAAAGTAAATAAAAAAAAAAACATTCATGAATCAGTGACTATTAAATGAATAGTACAAAATCTATTCAATTATATTAAACTGCCATAAAATTACTGCACACTTTGATATAAATATTACAGTTCATTTTAACTTCTTAACCTTACTGGTTAAAATACATTATCCAAAAACATTTGTGTGCTGAATTGTCAATTCAAAACTTTCACTATGCTTTTTTAAAAATAGTAGTGGAATTTTGCCATGCTAAATGCCCAGCATTCTAATTTTGTTTTAAATTATACCCCGATGTAACTGCATTTATAACCCATGGCTTCTTAAAGACATGCTATAGGTTTCAAAAAAATAAAATAACTATCAATGCTTGGGTCTCTGAGGATAAAGCATATTAAGGGTGTTATCTACATGGATCTTCCTCTCCCTCTTAACCAACATACTTGCACATCTTTAGGACCTCCATTAGTGTGAACTAATCAGTAGGGCCTTTGGTCTGTAATACTGTTACAACCAAGTCAACAGCACCCAACAGTGGACTAAACACTGGTCAGTTCAAAGGCACATTGTTGGTCAAGGCTGTGGAAACATTGTGTGTGAAGGCTTATGTGTGTGTACAGTATGTGGTACTATGAGACACCGTTTGCCTGCATAGTGTGTGTCTCTCTTTCTCTCCGTCTGTCATCCTCGCTGTTTTTGTGACGGGGCTTGTATATTTTGCAGTCTGTGGGTCAGTTGGCAGGTCCAGGGTCAGCGAGGGGCATGGTGTGTAGGACCTCGTCTAGAAGCTGCAGGGCACGGTGTAGATGAACTTCCACCCAGCACGGCGTCTGTTTGATGGTCTGTCGAGGGTAGTCAGGTCCCCAGCCCTTTACAAAACTCAGCCGCAGGATACACAATCGCCGCAGGTCATCAACACCAATCCCAGCTGCTGCGGACAGACCTGTGAAAATGTACAAGGATATAAGAGTGTGTACTACAAGAAGCAAGTACATTTTTAAAAACGCATTATTTCAAGACTAGGGCTGGATAATTTTTATTAGCTCATGATTTGATTCAGATTCTTTTGGGAATATTTCCATTATAGTGCTAATTTTGCTGACAAATGAAGTAAATTCTCCATTATAAATTGTACCTTACAGCTTGGTACATTACAAAAATGTTTGAGTCCAAGCATGCAAATTAATAGTCTTTTTATTTATTTTTTATGTATCATGCATTTGGCTGCCACTTCACACTGAGCTGTTTGTCTGTTTTGTCTTGTTTAAATGTTTTTATGTCCTGAAATTCAACTGGACAATTAATTTTTGCGATTCTCTATGCAGCTTGTTTTGGTGTTGTTTCATCTGGCCTACCTGAACCCGCCGATCTGTCTACCTGATGGTGTTTGTGGTGTGGATGCTGCAGAAAGAGTGTCTACTTCACTGACAAGAGTTTTTTGTGGCATGGTGGACGTCATTGTTGAGTTTTCCTGCTCGCGGTTTGGGCTCTGTATTGGATGCTGTGTCAGAGTGTTTCGGTTTGTTGCTTTAAGTCCTGGAATTTGCACTCGCTTGGAGGTTGTGTTCATGTTTTAATTTGTGAAGCGCTTTGAGCTCTGGAAAAAGCACTATATAAAATGTAGTTTACATAGACAAGCAGATGATGTTGGAATATGAACACAATCCGCTTAATGGTTGAGTGTTTTCCTTATAATGGTTTTCTATGGGATAACATTTAATGAAACTTTACACACTGTGTTTATATTCTGGGTTCATATGCTTGCCTGTACAAAATATACATCATCAATAATGCATTTACTGAATTTCAACTTTTAATATCTGTGTTTGACTACATTACTAAATGCAAACGGCGTAAAAATAACTTGTGGTCAGTGGAGCAAAGTTTCGTTTTGCCCGCCAGGTGGGCCTTCCTATGAGTGTGACGTCACATGAAAACTATCAATGGGGGGTGGATCAGTGGTCTTGTTATTGAGATCATTCAAATGACAATCATATTTAACTGGAAATTGAATGTTTTTGGGACTAGCAACTAGCAACTCACTGATGGCTGGAGCGATTCCTCCAACACTGCCAGGCCCCGGGATGTTCCCAGCCACCGCTGCAGCCTGCGCAGCCGCAGCTGCCTGTGCAGTCGCCGCTTGCTGCTGCATCTGTCTGTGACACTGACGAAGATCAAACACCTGGAGTAATACAATTGGATTAATTCACCAACAGGACAAACTGATCCAAATATTTCAGTCTTTGTCCACAACTTTACACGTAATTTAACTTATGTATGCTTGTCTCCTGAAAATATACATTTATTATACCAAATACATATGTTGTCTGTAATGCACTGACACAATGTGGTTGCCCTTCTGATTTGGATGCCTGGTAAGATTTAATTGCAAAGCAGCAAGCAGTGCTAACGAGTGATGTCATTAAAGGTGCACCTTAATGAGGGCTCCAGGGTAGATCTTGTGAACGGCGTCCCCTGGCGCTCTTCCTGCTTCTCTGTCCAAGTAGTAACTTTGCACGAATATGGCATGGTCACTTAGGCAACGCATCCACACATCCCCCTCCCCACGGCATTCCAGCTGAACACCTTTACCAATATGAAGCCTGTTTGGAAGATGTCAGGTGTTCAAAAGCCTGAATCTCCGGCGATGAATGGATGTGTATAATTATGTTGAATGCACACTGACCGTGCTCTCTCGCTGGCATCTGTTCGGTGAACATTGCTGAGCTGACCCAAACAAAAGCGGTCCCCACCCGAAGGGTCCACATATCCATCCACCGTCACCACAGGACAATTGGCTAGAACCTTAAACATCTCCCCAACCTGCACATCCATCTCGAAGTAGGAGATTGAGCACCAGAACTCTGGGCCTGTAGTACACAACCAAATGACACCAGTTTAATACAGCGTGTGGTAGATGTACAGTGTGTGTGTGTGTGTGTGTGAAGTACCTGGATGGTTGGAGACTTGTTGAGGGTATGAGGCTGGTGTGTGATGCTGAGACCCTGATAACAGTATAAAAAATAACATTAACACAATAAACAACTACGATACAATGATAGTGAGAAGTATAAATATGATAGATATATCTTTACATAAAGTGCAATCATTGTATATAATTATTATGTTGAGAAAAAAATCTACATAATTACAAAATGTATTACAATTAATGATACATGTATTTATATATTATATAAACTACTGTTCAATAATGACCCCAAACTTTTGAACAGTAGAATATATAAATATCATGCTTTTATGCGTTTTATTTATTATATGAGATTATTAAATTATTTTACAATGATCATTATATACAGTATATTTAATAAAAGCCATGACATGTAAATGAGCATACAGAAGTGGCTGGTATGAGGGGGAGGGGCTTGCTGATGACTCCGCCCATTCTGCTGTGGTCCAGCTGGAGAATAGGAGGCTGTGCTGCTCCCGGTCCAGGTTGTTGCTGAGAAGTTTAAAGATAGACACACTTATTATGACGTTATCAATGAAAGATTGATATATGAAAACAATGTAATTTCATATAGATGAACCGCCTTACAAATTTCTAAACGGTCAATAGTGAACTTATGATCCGATGTGATTTATCAAAAGAACTCACTGTGGAAAGATCCCGGTGTCTGTGTGTGCTTGGAGGTGCTGTATTCACTCTGGCTGACAGAGGGCTGCTGGGACGAAGGCTGGCTGTGTGTGGGTGCATGACTGTGTGTTGGGGGGGAAGGTGGAGAGCTGGACGTCAAGGCCCGTCCCACCGGCGGGGCGATCTGCAACAGTCCATCAGGGCGTTCCACCTGCATTGACAACCTGGATGCACTTGCTTTAGAAAGAGTTAGACAGACAGACGATGGGATTAATGATGTGTCAATATAATTATTCTAAAAACATTGTTTTTGAAGACAGCAAGTCAAGTTAAAGTTTGTTTTTCCATTGCTACTAAGACTGGGCTCAACCCACCAACTACCAGATTTAGAAAAATTGTGTTATGCACACCCCAATTGTAATCAGTCAGTCAATTCATCAAAATAATAAATAAAATAAATTGAATTAACAACAAAAAATAAATAAATAAATAAATACAAAAATAATAATAAAAAGTGTCACATTAAGGCAATTATATATATATATATATTTCTTGGTAGAATCATTCAGTTTCATTATTAGATACATGTAATACATTTACTATGTACATTTTTTTTTGTTAATACTGCCAACACTGGTTTACTTGGTCCATCCTGCACTGTACTTACAGGGTGGAGAGAGAGGCAGACTGGGGTAGAGAGTCACTGAGGACGTGGTCCGCTGGGGTGGCTCTGGGGACATCAGTCTCAGAGGCTGTGGGCTGTAGTGATCTGGAGGATGATGGTCTTGCTGTAAGGTCATACTTGACAGACCCTCCATCTGGATGCAGTCATGTATGTGCTCTTCTTTTATCAGCCTGCCTAAGGGATGAGAGCGAGTGTCAAAACATCTTTGAGCTTCTATCCAAACTCCTGTTCCTTGTTTGTCTCTTTCACTGTAAGGCGAGTCCTTGCATGTCTCGATCTGACACATTTCATGGCAGTCTGTGTCTGATTAAAGGCTGGCTGCCAGCAGCGTAGCGATCAGGGTCATCACATCAGCAATTAGCCCAGATGAACGCTTAAGACATTCTCTCACATGTGGAGAAGAAATACATGTGCTAATGTCCGCCTCTATTTATTCAGAGCTTCACTCACCTGGGTTTGGAAAACTGAATCCCACTGAGAAGACAGAAAAAAATAGATATAGAGTCAAATATTAATTGCACACTTTCGGTGCCTATTTTTTATCAAAATATTTTCTTGCTTAAAATTATAAAAAGGGATGAAAAATGTTTTGCTAGTTTCATAGTTTGTGTTTTAAAGCAACATACGTACCAATCCCAGGGGACACCACACGCTCATAGTGGTAGGGGTTGACGCACACATTATCGTACTTCAGATCGAATGCATACTGACAGAACTTGACATGCTTGAGTTCATTCTTGTGAAGGTCCGGCCATCGCCACAGACGAGCATATATGACATGAGGGAAACCCTTCCGCCCAGCCACCTGAGGAGCAATCACAACACTGGAAGTCAGCTTACAAAAATCCTCACAACACTGTCATCCAAAGTGTGACATTATAATGCATTCTTAAATTAAAATAAATGACACGCCTTTATGGGGCTGTCAGCTGTATCTGAGGCTTGCAGGTTTTATCACATCAGCAAATATCTACGATTTTCTACCTATACTGACTTCTCTATATTCTGTTGAAATTTTGCTTGATCATTTATGATCTTCTTGTCTCTATTTAGTGTCATTATTTCTGCACTGACCAGAATTGTTTTTGGAGTGTATGCACTGGTAATCACTTATCCTCAGTATCATATTCATTCTCCACCCTGTCCTAAGTCCTAACACCGTTCCAAAGAACTATTCTTCTCTGAGAGAAAAATGAATATGATGATTTTGGCTCACGAGAAAGACATAACTAATGGCTTAGAAATAGATGAGCTTGTTACACTTTTTGCCAAACGAAATAGTAGACTGATGCTGTAATGTGATGTAAAACACAATTGGAAAATGTGACAGTCACAGTCTCTTATACGTTTAATAGACCTGAAGTATAAAATGAATGTGAAAATTAGAACTCAATAATAATTACTATTAATGTCATGATTTATTTTCAGAATGTCAAGTGAATTAGCTAAAAGTTTTTTTATATAACTCGACTGTTCAAAAGTTTGGGGTGACTTAGATGTTTTTTAAAAGTCTCTTATACAAAAAAATATTGAGAAATAGTATTACAATTTATAATATTTTTGTAATTTATTTCTGTAATGTTAAAACTTAAAAATATATATATATAATAATAATAATTTCAGCATCATTACTCCAGTCCTCAGCGTCACATGATCCATCATAAATCATTCTAATATGCTTATCTGGTGCTCAAGAAACATTTATAAATATTGAAAACAATTGTGCTGCTTACTTTTGTGGAAACTGTGATGTTTTTTCGTGATTCTTTGATAAATAGTAAAAATGTAAGGGTTTTACCTTAGTCATTTTTGGTCAACTTAATGCCTCCTTCCTGAATAAAAGTATTAATTTCTAAATGCATTAAAATCTTACCTCCCCCAAACTTCGACATGGTGGTCTATTTTTTTAATGATTTTTTTCCCCAGTTATATTTAATTTTAAAGAAAATGTTTTAAAGCTTAGCTTACATCATATTAGTATTGTATTAAATATTTTGATAATTTTTTAATAATTAAACTAGATCAAAATTTCTTAAGATTCTAGGAACTTGTTACTGCTTCAAAATGAATCCATATTAAACATTAACTAGACACGAGTAGAGAATGGTCAAACTTTTACGTATGGATGGACAAGTCTAAAATCAGAGCTTCTCTATCAAAAAGGAGATACAGAAGATAAAATGCACAGAGAAACATTTGACTCTTCTGTCAGACCATCTTCTCTTAATAATTCTTGAGTGACAACATACAGTGACCTCATTTGCTATTGTGATGACATACAATTCTCCAGCCAGGAGACTGACCTTCCTGAGTGAGTCAAAGCCGAGACAGTTGTACAGACAGAGACAGAACTGGTCCACTGCCAAACCAATTACGTTTTACAAACTCACACAAAGACAGAGCACCATATTAAACTCCCAGAACTCTCGCATTTTCATAAACATCACATTTCTCCACTAACAAACCCTAATATCCATGCTTGACATGAAACGGAGTTCAGCTCAAATCCATACTGATGCACACATACTTTTACAACTTGTTGCATTAATGTCCTATTTGAACACATTGCACTCATGCTTCAAATACTGACACAGTCGTCTCTGCGAGACAGACAGGCTTAAGCTTGGCCCGGCCCCTTTCCTGTGTTTCAGACAAAACAACCCTTCCTCGCCCTCCACCCGCCTCTCTCCCCGTCTACAGCTGGGGGAAGGGAAAACTCAGTCTCGCTCTCCACGGGCCTCTCTTCTCTCTGAAATCATGAAATGACTATTTCGGGAGAGAAGATTTCCATGTTAACATAACTCACCTCGATTCTCCTCCTCTGATGGTTATAAACTCTGCAGAGGTGAAAGTATGGCAGACTCTTGGTCTTAAATGTGAAAACTGATCATATAACAAAATGTCACACTGTTTTAGAAACCATTTAAGTTAATTACGTTCTTGAAAATTCATTTCAATATAGATGACAAGCGCAGTCACGTCTATCATGGAAGCTGCATTGGAAGCTCTAGGAAACATTTGCTGTCTTTTTCTGTATTTTGACATGTAATCAATGCTGACATGCAGGAGCTTTACTTGATATTGTTTATGTTCAGATTTCATTTGAAGTGGAGAACTGGCCACATACCCTGTTTACACCATGTCCGTCACATGCAGAGAAAAAAAAAGAACATTGAAAAATGATTGGGCTTTTCCATAATAACAGCCTATTTGTGTGTAAGAGGATACCAACAGCCTGGTATGCAATATATGACCCTACTTAAAAAAAACAAAAATAAAAACAGCATTACTTAGCATGCAAGTTTCAGTGTTATTTTGTATCATCTATATATACACACTACTGTAGTATACATATTTTGAATTGGCTTTTATTTTTATAGTCTTCATTTTAATTTTAGTTTGAATTTTAGTAATTTTATTTCATAATTTTGTCATTTTTATTCAATTTTTGACATCTATATAGCTTTAATTTTAAGTTTTAATATTTTTAAGTACTTCAACTAGTACTTTGACTTTGCAGTCTGTTACTCTAACTTATTTCAGTTAGTGGTCAAGGAAACATTTCTCATTTTGTATAATTTTTTTTTTCTAAATATATTTATTTAATCTTTCGTTAAATTAACTTTTTTTTTAATAGTTTGTTACAAATAACAACACTGGCTTGCATATGTTGTGTTTCTAAGGCTGGTACCCAGCCTGGGACGCTTGTCTCTTCACCAGACTTCTTAACTAGTTTAACTTGCTTGCTTATTCAATCTGCTTCATCAGAAGTCACGAACCAGTTTGTTGAAAAGAGTTGGCAGCTAAGTTTTGCATGGATATGTTGGTTGATCAGCACCATACCAGCTGAATCAACAGAGCTAGCTAGATTTCAGCAGGACGTTTTTAACAATGTGTGTTAAAAACAGATGATGTGGGCCGGTAGTGCTCTGACCTGTAAGCGTCCGTCCAGGGTTCTTTGTATGGTGACACACTTGCTTGGATGAACTCCATTTGTGGTGATAGCAGTGATGAGGGAGTCAAGCTCATCTCTTTTCTCTTTGAGTTTCTTTACCAGGCTTTCTATGGCACGTTTGGCGAAGCTCTCGTTCTCTCCTCCCTGGCGGTGGCACATCAGGCTGTGAACGATGCTTAAACATGCATCACTGCTGCTGGGCGCATTCACAGACATTCTGCTCCCACTGTTTTAGAAGAGAAGGAGAGGGAAGAAAAAATGGTATATGAATGCTGCCACTTCAACACTAAATGTATGAATGCAATGTCGTTAGACATGAAAACGGAATCATGTAATTATTTGAAAGAAGGACACAAGCACAGTTTTCACAAAAAAACATTTCACAAACTTTTCAAACATTTCATGTGTGTTAAGTCTCTAAAAAACTCTTGGGGCCACTGCATAGTTTTCAAAGCAATATTGAAAAATGATTAAAAAAAAATACAAGACAAGAATGTAACTAACATGTCTCAGAAGTGAGCGTTCAGACTGGCACTGCTGTACAGGTGAAATGGAGACTCTGGGATTTAATTTCAAACAACTTAATAGCCAGCTGCACAAAAACATACCGACGTTTTAATATGAAAATAAAAAAATTAATAATAATAATCTAATTCAAAGTCACTACATTTTTTCCTAAACAAATACACTGCTATGATATTCCACCACAGACGTGTCCATCGCTCTTAACTTAACTGGGAAACGCCGAACATTACTTCCTGACTCATACACGTAACATACTATTAGTTTTACTCGTGCTGTGACCGCCTATAGTTACTGACACAACCATTAATTACTAAATACATAAAACAAAAACAGCAAATTCGTGTAAGTCAAAATAAGGACTACTTACAATGCAGTTAGGTGTCCATGTACAGTACGTATTCGTTGGTGTATGTCTGCGCACGTCTGACTCGCTCGCCGTACGTGCGCGTTTATCCAGAGAGAGAGAGAGAGAGAGACAGAGAGAGAGAGAGAGAGAGAGAGAGAGAGAGAGAGAGAGAGAGAGAGAGAGAGAGAGGTAACTCCCCTGGCGACACAAATGCAGAGTTATTTCTCAAACACATCAGGCACAGTAAAACTGAAATCTGAAACAGAGACAAAAGGCAACGGCTACAATTAATGTAATGCAATATAGCTAAAACACTCAAATAAAATAATTAAATACAATACTATGCAAAAGGGTATAATCAATTTTAAGTGTATAATAGGCTTTCGAGCTTCTAAAACTTTTCAAAACTTCTTTTGGATATAATTCATACCTTATGGAAACAGTCACATTTCAATTTATTATTTAGTTATTTCAATTCTGAAATAACATTGGAGTCAGCATTAACAAATGAATAACAAAAATGGACAGGTGATAAAATGTGATTATTAATGACTTTTATAATTTTTGGAGATCTTTGGATGTGGTCTGTCGTTTATATGTGACCATCCTAACCGTTCTTCTCATTTCAGATATTTTTATCATCCTACCACATCTTTCCCTGACAATGGCTGTTCATGGCCTTCCATTTTCTAACAATATTTCTGACTGTGGACTGTGTGTGTGGAGGCAGAGATCTTACACCTTTGTTATAAATATATAGTATCATTCTCCTAATTCATATTGACAAATTATCCTAGTATGCAATTCTTTTGAGGTTCGTTTGTTGCTACTTTCAATTAGAGTATCAAGAAGCACAACTAGCAATTTCTTAAATATAATATTCCATGATAGGTTTCACCTGCGTTTACAGTGTAAGGTTCACTGAGCCAATCAAATCAATATTGTGTTCTAATCAATAACTGTAAACAAGTGACCACAGGTATTAAAATCAACACAACTGAAAGGGCGGCCAAACTTTTGCACAGCCTATTTTTCACATTCAACTTTATAGCTCAATACTATGGAAGCATATGGGTAGCATTATTCAATTTGGGATGTAATATGCAAAATGACAATGTAATATGTAAAATGGCAATGCATTTCTGTATTTACATTTACATTTTCCAATACATTTGTGCAACGTTTGGTGCAAAATGAAAATGAAAATTAAATTACAGAATTTTCATTTGCCATTTCCTACACCAGTTTTATTATGTAAAATGAATATTAATTTTAACGCTTTATAAGTTGCAAAATTTAAATGAAAATGTATTACAGAAATTATTAGATATGTCTAACATGTTCAAGCAAAAACTGTGGCAAAATGAAACTTATGTAATTTAATTTTCATTTTCATTTTGCACCAAACGTTGCACAAATGTATTGGAAAATGTAAATGTAAATACAGAAATGCATTGCCATTTTACATATTGCATTCTCATTTTGCATATTACATACCAAATTGAATAATGCTACCCATGTGCTTCCATAAAATACTGCCACACTAAGAATTTCTGTATTGAAAATTTCACATGCGCAGTTTTCGCAAGAAAATGAATAGCATACCACTCTTATAAAGAAAGAGTTAATTACACAAAAGACGTTATATAAAATTATATTTATATATATATTATTCTTTGAAAGTGTCCATGTGCCGCTATGTCCGGTAGAGGGCGGTAAACATTTAGCCGAACCACAGCGGCGTGGTTGAACCTGTCCCAAATACCGCGCACCTGGCAGAAAACATCCGACCTAAACTGCTCTAGTGACCTTGTTCTGTGCTTGTGTATTGATGCTAATTTTAATGGTGGTAAATCAGTAAACACGATTTGACATTTTTTTTTCAAAAAAATATGCGATATTTCTGTCAAAGTTAGCACGTCTAAATATTTGCTAAGTTTTGTTTCGTGAGTGCTGAACTAGCCACGACCCAGATGAACACTGTGAAGGGGTAAAGTTAGATGTCAACACTAATTTGACTTCTCATTCTACCATTTCAGCATTTGTTTGACTGAAAGTCTGACTTTTACACCGCAAGCTGGATGTAAAAAATGAATCCTCTGGATCCCCAAAAGATCATTCTGAACAGCACATGCACCGTCTCTCTGCATGACCGGTGAGAATTAGTCTTGCTGTCCTGCTATTTTCTAAACATGTGTTTACAGTGCAACCACTAAGATATCGTGGTGTACTTTAAATTTCTGTCATCTTGTTCTCCTCCCTGAAGCTTCACCAGTTTACTGAAGCATCAGCCAGTGGATGTGATGGCCTTCACAGCCGCAGTGAAGCAGCAGACTGCAGCCTCGCTGAAGAACCAGCATCTGGCTCTGGAGATGGCCAACAGACCTTCTGTGCTGGCCGCCCTAAATAACACATCTGTCAGGCACATTCTGTTTATCAGAATACAAAACTCTCAGATCCGATGTTCTCTGATAGTAGACTAAATAGTTTCTGTGACTCTTCCTCTCTGCAGAATATAAATAAACAACTGTGCAAAGTGAGCATGAAGGCGAGACTCGGCCATCCCATGGTGAGAGGGGGCATGATGGGATTGCAGGGGCAAATGAGAGGAGGAGGCGGCGGTTGCGCCAAAAGAGGAATGGTCAAAGGATTTTACACAAGGAAAAGTGAGTGAGATGGTAGATGAGATTAACATCATTACATTAAAATTGCATGTACATGCATGTATGTGTGTTTTGGTGTGCAGGCATAAGTAGTCTGCGAGGGATAGTGTCCTCTCTAGGTGTTCAGAAGGGGTGGGGCCAGCAACAAAGTGGTGAAAATGTGATTAGGACTCGACCAATGGGAAGCAGAGGGGGAGCCATTAAAAAAACAGGTGAGAACATGGAGGTCTATAATACCTATCCCAAGTAACCACACTTAGCGGTCTTTGCACTTGACCACTTGTTTACTTGCATGACATATTTTCTTTATTTGGTCTTAAGTGTTCAAGTGGCCATGAAGAGTGAAGACCGCAAGCGTGCAGAGAACACACACACACACACACACAGTTATTTTCAATATGCTGCACTTTAAAGAGCCACACAGATGGGAAATCAAAAATTACCTGTATTACAGTGTATGATGTAGCAGTCCATCAGTGTAAACAATGTGCAAAGTTATTAAACCAAAAAGTACACGATTTATAAAGTTATTGGCTTCTAAAGTAAGGAGTCGACTCTGAATCGCTGAAACGAGTAGTTATACATTTCAAATCTTTTGCCCATCTCTATGTACGTCACTAGGACACTTTGCATAATAATCTCCGCCTACCGTCATGGGAGAAACGGGACCTGCCCCACCCCCCACACAGACGCTCTGGTTGGTGTGATAGCATCATGTCGAGGAGACGGTGTGTTTTTAATTGTAAAGGCAAGTTTGTTTTATTTTCACTGCCAAAGAATGAAGATCAGAAGAACCAATGTCATTTCACTGATGATTGCTTTTCTAATCTCGGTGAGTTCAAGGCGGGATTTTCAAAGCGTCTGGCCATAAAAGAGGGTTCATTACCAACTTTATTTAGACCAACAAGCATCTCCAAATCACGAAGTATGATTATGAAGTTATGTGTTTGTTTTCTCCCAAGCGTATTGTCAGTATGTCGCGCTAGCACTAACAGTTATATGTTAAAACCCTCTGGAGTCGATTAACGCGGATACGCGTTATGAGTCATTTTCCCCTGATAACCCCGAAAAAGTTACAAACACGTCATTAAAATGAAGTGTAACTCTGTGAATACTCAACGAACAGACATGAGAGAGATATCTATAGAAAGCATGACATGTCTACTTTAAAACTAAACAAGTGCTGCCGAAAACAGATATTCTGTGATAAAGTAATCCATATGAAAAAAACATGATGTCCAATCTTTCACGTCTCCCTTCATTATATCTAATGTGACCATGCCCCCGCGCTGAACGCGCTATTCAGATTCAAACTGAAGCGCGCGGTTTGAATACACCCACACAGAAGAAAAAGCAGCGAGGTTGTTCAAGTTTTTTATTTTACTGTTTGCTTCGCGATGAGAGGAATAAGACATAATTCACCCCAAACAGATGCTAACGCATTGTTTACCGTGAAGTTGTGTGCAGAAAAACCAATCAAACCTGACTATGTTAGTTGACCAATCAGAACACAGTATGCTACCAAAAGGTGGGGTTTAAGGAAACTGAATCTTTTGAACAGCTTCGCGCGAACCGTTTGGGGATCTCGGGGTCATTTTAAAATGATATTTTGACAAAATTACAACGTTTTTTAACCTTGGATGGATTTAAACCTGTTGGATTTATAAACAGTGATAGGAAGCTTAGAATTTTCATCTTACTGGCTCTTTAAAATAATCTTCTAAATGTCAGTAGTTCCTGTGTGACAGATGACAATTGTAATTGTGGTGGTTCTAAATAAGATAAAAGCAGTTGCAAATGTTTTACAAATAATTTACTATTCTCTGTACCAGTAAACACTTTCAACAAATTCTAGTGAATATCTAATTAATTTAACTTACACTAGCATTTTTCTTGATATTGCTGCTGGATATCTGAGTAAAATTTCCTTTCCATAGAAATATGCAACTTGCATGCTGCCATCTTAGCATCTCTAAAACATTTACTGTAAATAATTTACTTTCATGCAACACAAAAATAACACCCTGAAAACCTCAAAAATAACAATTTTACACTAAAATTGTTATTTTCGAGACTGAAATGATTAGGGAATTTATTAAAAATTAACTTCAGAAACGCTTTCCTAATGTTTGGGTTCTTTAGAAGGAAATGCAGAGCGGCAGGAGCCACATCCAGCAACAGCACAAGGTTTGATTTCCATTTTTATACATTTTAAAAAGTAATTTATTCATTTGATGGCAAAGCAAATTTTCAGCAGTTATTACTCAAGTCTCTTTATTTATTTTATTTTAATAGGCTGATTTGCTGCTTGAGATTTTTATTTTTCCATAATTGAAAACAGTTGTAGCATTCCGTTCAGTAGTTGAAAATGTCATATTTTTGTGCAATCCAATATCTTTTTTTTTTTCAGGATTCTTTGATGAATAGAAAATAAAAAGTTAATCTTTTATGCACTAATCATACACTGGTTTATTCAGAAAATTTCTCTGATAATGATGTCAGATGAAATATTCTGAAATTGCCAGCAACATTAATTAAAAAATATATGCTCGATAGCTTTAGAATTCCCTACGTATTTGATCAAATGTATGAATGTAGTTCCATTTGCTTTTTGGATGTTGACATGTTCAGTGCATTCAGTGAGCATCAGGAAAGATTGCAGGCGTAAACCCGGTTATAAAAACACTTTAAACAAATTTACTCTGTTCCATTTCTTGTCAAATGGTGCAAATAAATTGATTTGTTGATTTAATAATAATTTTTGCTGTGCTCAACAGCTCGGAGTACTAAAAAGCTGCCAGATGGCAAACGTTTCTCTCAAAAAGAGAAAAGAGAAAAAGAGATCATGCATATATTTCCCCTCACTGAAGTGATATGATTAGATTCAGTACATGCAAATGCTTTCATTGATAACCTTCTCTCAGTTTTAGCTATAAAATAACACCCGTTTTATTTGTGCAGGTGGTGGTGGTTTGATGTCTGTCAGTAGGGCCTATTCAGGGTTCAGCAGACCCAGATTCGACAGCCACCAGATTCCTTCTCGAGAGCAGTTGGATGAACAACTGGATGACTACATGTCCATGTCCAAGAGCCATCTGGACGCAGAGCTGGATGCATATATGGCTCAGGTTGATTTGGATGACATAGTGTGTTAAGTCCAAAGTTGAGCTCAACAGCATATTCCTTAGTTTAACCCTAACTAATGGAGCATGTAGTCTAACTTGCAGATAGAATGCTCTGTTACAGGGCTGTTTGTCTTAATTGATTTCAGAAGACCTGAGCTAATTGTCTATAGTTGCTGCGTCCCTCAGAGCTCAGGTGCTTAGGAATCTTTGACTTCCAGTTTGTTTGTTACTCTTATTAAACAGTTATTTTTCCACACAGTCTTAACCAAACAAGAAATAATTGAAAGCTTTCCGAAGGCTTGTGCTGCTTTCTAGGAAACTCCTTTCAGTAATCCAGCACAATGTTGTTTCTGAGAAAAACCGTTTCACTTTAATTCATAAGCAGTTCCATTGATTGCTTGCATTGAATGGACATGAATCATCCCTCAGTTAAAAGTTTTTTTTTTTTTTTTTAAGTTAATATTTTTTATAAGCTGTTTGCAGTTACATAACAAATGCGTTTAATAGCAGTCACAGCATCTGTTTCCTCATGTTTTGGTTGTGTATCGTATCAAGAATCATATGAAACCAACAGTAAGACTTATTTGGGATATAACTTGTCTGTAGGAGCTACTTCATGTGTCAGCCTTCCTTTCTTTTTCACAACAGGTTTTTGCATCATTCCGATTCATGCAAGATTGATTGTACATATTTCTATATTTCTGGATTATGTGTTAGGCAGTGAGTAAAAAAAAAAAAGGAAAGTTCATGTGAAACTGTTTAAACACTTATAGTGTGTAGTGTGGTGATAGTTGGTTTTTCTATTCTTTAATAAAAGATGTTTGCAAATTGCTGTCTTTGTCTTGGGCTTCGTTTTTCTTTATTTTACAGGCACTGGTATACAAAATTCTCTGAATGTGAAAATATCAACCCTTCACTTGCATGTCTGTGTTTATAACACAATTTGCTTTGTGATTTTTCTTGTTCTCTCGCAGTCACATATGAGCCAAAGGCGATTATTTTGAAATCCCAGACCAAGGGTGAGTGAAATCAAAACACATCTGCTAGTATCATTAGTATAAAACAGTTTCCAGTTTGTATCATCTCTCATCATCTGTAGTATTCCCCTGCCATGTACAGTAAGTAATGATGGAGGACCGCAAAATTGTTTGTGTAGTCTCCTGTTGCTGTGGAAACAACTGAGTTGGCCTCTCTTTAGAAATCCATTTTTGCAAAAATTGTCCTTTCATGCTGTCATTTTGTAGATCAGTGCTTTTATGTAAGAGAACCTGGGGAAAATGTATTCGAGCATCTTTCAATAGGAGACTGTTTATCCTTTTCCTCATAGTGAGTGTTACCCTGGTCTATAGAAGCATCAGATGACTCAATCACTCCAACCAGCATCCAGGGTTTCTGCCTGTGTGAGAGGAGGATGAGGGTGTTTTCAACACTCAAACAACTTCACACAGATCCAGTTATTTAGTCTGATAGAAATATCCTGGTGGGAAAGAAACCAACCTCTAATAAGTTATGTTATTGCCAGAAAATGGAAAATGTGTCGATATACAGCATTTTATTGCATTAAGGATTATTCATTATGTTTCACATTCTCAAATATACTCTTGGAGTCAAACGTTTTGGATGGATAATGTTTTTGAAATAATTATTTTATGCCCAGGAAGACAGCATTTATTTGATCAAAACCACTGTGAAAGTTATATTGTGAAATGGTAATTTATTATAACTGGTTTCCATTTTAATATATTTTTAAAAAGTAATTTATTCATGTGATGGCAAAACTAATTTTCAGCAGTCATTACTCCAGGCTCTTTATTTTATTTGTTTTATTTTAATATGATGATTTGCCACTTGAGTTAAATCATTCAGTTCAGTAGTTGAAAAAATCATATTTTTATGGGAACCAGTATCTTTTTTTCAGGATTCTTTGATGAATAGAAAAAGAGAAAAACAACAAAACATTTGAAATAAAAATTTATTTTGTAACGTAAATGTTTTTGTAACATAAATGTCACTTTTCATCAGTTTAACACATCCTTGATCTTTACATTTTGTTATTTAGTTATTAAATATTGCGTAATCCAAACTTTTGAATATTAGTGTATCATGGTTTCCATAAAAATAGTAAACAGCAAACCAGATTTAGCAATGATCAGAAGAAATGTTTTTTGAGCAGTAAATCAGCATGTTAGGATCATTTCTGAAGGATCATGTGACACTAAAGGGAGGAGTATGGTTGTTGAAAATTCATGATATGTGATTAAACGATAGAGGATTGCCCAGCAGGGGGTGCTAGATATTTGAAGTTTCAGATTTATATGATGGGATAATATATGATTTGAGAAAAATCATAGAAAATTTAAATTGCAGTACACTAGTTAAATTAGTATTTCAGTAGCTTTCAATTTACCAGAACTGCATGTGTAACAGCAATTTATAAAATACTAAGACCAAAAGAATCAGTTATGTATTTAATGCTATTATAGAAATTGATTAGTGCAGGATCTGCCTCCCCTGACCATCACCTCTTTGATCGAAAAGTCATACTCTGAATGTGAGCAGGTGGCGTCATCTTTATTTTCTTCAATAACATGAGAACAGCACAACCCCTTTATTTTCATGCTTCCATATAGGCAATTCATCTGAAATTTGATGTCAAATAAAAGCTGATATCAGCCATCACCCCATCCCGCTTGCTCCCATCTTTGCCCCCTGCATGTTTTTTATGCTTCAAGCTGTTGGCTGAAACATTGCCTAATTTGATGTGCCAGATCACACTGTTTTCTATATCTCTCCTTGGCGGTTAGGTTTTTTTTTTTTTTACATCCAGAAAAAATATTTGGTCCTAATCCAATCTTCTTTGTCAAATTAGATGTTCTTCATCAAGCCCAAACTCACTCTGGGGAACCTGTCGTTGTTCATTCAAGAATAAGAGTAAATGTTTTTTGTGTGATATATTCTGCTATTGTAGAGTGTTGTAGGTTTGTTGTTTGTTTACAGACTCACAGTTCTACAATATTCATTGCTTTACTGAATTATTAAGCACGTTTTACATTCCCGCTCTGTCATAGAAGAGGGATCATGAACTGTAAAATGTTTCAGATAGCAACAACTTGCTGTGCCATTTAAGACCCTGTTTATCAATTCAGCCAGTTCTCAGTTGGAAATAGGTAAAGCTATCAAGCCAAACCTTTCACAATCTGTGACGTAAATTTATTTTATTTTTTTTTGCCACTGTCATGCATTGGTTGTTTGCGGGAGCCAATTTGGCTAGTGGGCTGCCACCTTTCTCCCTTCTTTCCTGATCTCTGGTGTTTAGACTGAGGACCAGAGGAGGGTTGCCATGGCATTCCTGCCAACAGCGCTGTATGCAGCAGGAGATGATGTCAGAGATGAAAGCAGCTTGGTAGAATGACGCTGGTTGTCTCCCCTTCGGCCCCCATTTGAACACAGTGTAAGGTGTGCAAAGACAAAGAATCAGGAATAAGATTACATGTCATTTTCTATGCAATAATAATAATAATGTAATGCAATTATAATATAAAATGTTACTCAAAGGAATTTTTCTACACTCAAAACCCGGTGTTTATCTTCACAAGTAGGTGATTTATTACCTCTTTTCAACACTGGTTTTAATGTAACAGCTCCTATATATTATTTATGATCTCTGAGCTTTAGGCTGCCCACTGAGCACAAATTTTCATTGTGTGTTTTATAAAGTTGAGACCGCTGCAACTTCATGGGTTGACAACTTAATGGGTGGTGCTTCAGAAACCATGTTTTTAAGTCCCATTTTCTTAAAGATGGCCCGTTTCTTAAAGAGTTCCCCCTCAATGTTCCACACATACTTCATGAAAACTGGAGCTGAATGCTTCACTTTAATTTTGTCATGGCGTTATATGGCAGAAATAGTCAGAGTATGCTGTTATGCTTAATAATAATAATAATAATTTCATGATTTAACAATAGGTTTGCATCATGGATAGGTGGTTTACAGTAAAATGTATTCTAAGTTAACAAAAACCAACTGAAGTAACGTGTAGCCAAACAATTACATGGTCCCCACATTTTTGTAATTGTTTGTATTATTAGAAAATGTATAACTTGTGACTACAAAAAAAAAAAAAAATTGTAGTATTATTACATATATGTTTTTTTTTTTTTTTTTTTTTTTTTTTTTTTTTGTAGAACTTTTTTTTACATTGATGATTATTTATAACATACATAAAATATTCTATGGAATATTATTTCTGTTACAAAGCAAACAAGACAAAATGCAGCCTGTATAAGTATGTACAGCTGACATATAAGAGGTTCAAAACACAAATAGATCTAGTTTTGTTATATGGATGAAAATCCTTCGTTCTGTTTTACATTTTTGAATCGAGATAACACTTTGCTTTAAGTTCCTGCTTTGTTGTTCAGATATTTCTTGTATGGTAATTCTGTGGGCTTGTTTTCGAAAAGTGGAAGCCGTGGGCATGTTGTGCGCTCTCTCCCTAAAATAATCCCTAATAGGGATACATCAAACAATAGAAATAGGGTTAGAACAAAGGTTTATCTTTTGTAAATCCAGCTAACATTTTGCATGAGAAGTTTGAGGACAAAAAGGCCCATGCCTTTAGATTTCTGGGCTTAAGTTGATATGCTGCTTGCAGTGTCTACTCATAATTATTTTAATGTTTGTTTAGCTGGATGTTTTTTTTTTCCTGCGACAGAGAATAAGTGCGTACAAGATAATGTGAAACTAGTTCCTTGTTCTTTACATATTCAGATTTCCTCCTCCAACCTGCTAGAATTGTAAATCCTAAAATGACTTTAATTGTTCCTGTGCATTAGTCACTCTGAACACACTGTACTCAGATAGCAGCTGATCACAAAGCCCCCTCTAACACAGAGCTAGGAGTTTAATGCCATGGTAACACAGAATAGGCTTAAATTGACAGTTTGTAGAGTCATTTTTAAATGTTTGTTCTAAAGTCTGTTTTTATTCATTAGTAATCCACACATATGCTGCTTAATAAAAGGAATATCATTTATTAGCCTTTTCTGAGTGCAGCAGATCTGATTTGCAAACTGGGTTCTGCATTATGCTGATTGGTTTAGTTTAAACTAGTGCATGTAAAGCTCACTCTGTGTGTTTATGCAGTGTTTATACTCCTATATTTCTTCTGCATGCAACTGTACTCTAAAGTCACACAAGCATGTCCAGCTGCCACTGTCTCCTGCTGCTCACCAGAATAAGAAAGAGAGAAAGGAACTGTCCTGCTTCAGAACCAGCAATGATTGTTTAAGGTGTGTTTACACAAAGGTAAAAAGCACTCGGTTATGAATGTCTGTTTGACACATTTGACAGTTTCATTGTTGGTCCAATACTGCTTCCTGTCTGCTGTGTGCTGGGTTTTTCTGTCTCACTGTCTCAGCTTTCCTTAAATAAGGGAATGGTTATAAATGAATGGAATATGGAGACAGAGATAGAGGATGGAAAGGGAAATGTTGGGAGAGAGAGAGCGAGAGAGGGAGGGAGATGCTATTGTGTTGTATCCTGTTTTAGTAATTCTATCCATCTGACCATCTCTGGCTCTCTGAAGTGGGATGAAAGACAAAGCTAGAACTGACTAAACACTGATCTGAGTTCAGCTTGCGTCTTTTTTTAAACTGAACCTTTTTAATGATATGTAGCTTGACAGTCCCATTGGTAACGCCCAAATGCCATTTTATTGGCATCATCTAGAATTGTTTCTTTTTAAATATTACAAATATTCCTCATGAATATTTTTAAAGTATCCCTTAAACAGAAAAACAATGTGACGAGTGGGGCGGGGCCAAGGGACGTGGGAACGAGGAGTGAGGCTGGTGGAATGATTGGGAAATCAGCGACACCTGCGCCCCACCGCCGGTCTCGAGTCCCACGTAGGAGATGGAAGGAAATAAAACTGGAGCGACGACAGTGAAGGACGAGAGAGGACCAGGCCTGGGCTTTAGTTTATGTTTTGCTTTTTATTTGTGTGCATCAGTCGTCTGTGAGGGGCTGATGCGCTGTTTTGTGTTTATTTGGAATTATTAAAGTTTCATTTGATTGTCCGCCGGTTCCCGCCTCCTTCTTCCGGATGAATATGAAGCTTTTATTATTATAAACAACAACAACAATACTATAGGTGGAAAAAATCAGGTAGCACATGTATTCTTACAGTGTTACCCCCAAAATAAAACTTGATCCCATTATTTTTTTTCCCTTAAAAATAGGGATTCACATTATATCAATACCATATTTATTACCTTCCAAGTTACTCTGTTTTACAATATATGTTATCTTTATTATAAATATTTTTTATAATATTAAATATTATAATTTATATTAATTATTAAAGTATTGGCTAATTATTTATCTATCCACATTTATTTTTTCATATAGATCACCTTTGCTGTCATCTAACTTTAATATTTAATTAAAGATTAATTTGAGTTAATCTTTAAAAACACTAATGATTTAAATAATTCAATTTTAATATTACTCAAAAATGTGGTCTTTTGCAAATCTCAAAATGAGCATCCATTTTTCACACTGAACATTTATAATGATGTGATTAATGTACTTGTATCATTTAAAATTATCAGGTTTCGTTGTAGACTTCTGTTTTGAATTTATTTAGATAAAATAATATTGAATATTCTTATCAGCCATTTATCAGTTACTGGCCATAACATTCATAATAATTACATTTATTGACAATAATTTTAATTTCAGTGCATTCCTGCTTTAAAAAGGAACGAAATGAAAAATCATAATATTAATCATGATTAATGTTTTTTCTTCTTTCCCTTGAACCTGCTAAAGTATGTACTTCTGGTTAAGAAACACTACCATAAAGAATTATACACCCCTTTAATTCATTTATCTATGCACTCCAATGTTAAATGTAATACAACAAGAAAAATGTCTATTAGAATTACCCATAATTGACATTCAGATCTGTGACATGTATATCATATCTCAGTGCTTTTGACTATTACATTAACATTTTGTTTAAAAAAAAACTGTAACTTGCTTTGAATATAAATGTCAGAGTTGTGCTGGAACACTGGTGGCTGAAAGCTCAAAAAAAGAGTCTCTCACAATTAACTCACAAACATACAAAAACCACCAGCTTAAAGAAACCAAAGAAACCAACTTCTTACACACAAACACTCATCTGAAGACGGTTAGTAGAGGTTGAACTCCAAATGTGTGGTGAGCAGATTGAGCTTGTCCTGACCCATATAGGGGCACATCTTGCTGGGCAGCTGGAACCCGCTCTGACCTCCCTCTCACACGGTCACAGCTAAAAACAGTGAAGTAACCTCACTGCTGTGGCCATTTCCACCACCACTTTCAGCCCTGTACTTCCTAAGGCACAGTATGGTCTAGTAAAAATAAAAGTACAAATATTTCTAACCTACTCCTGGAGAACACTTTAAGACTTTACAATAAGGTTCAATTTGGTAACATTATTTATTGCGCTGGGGCACAATACTCATGTTCATTTCTACATGCAGTTTGCAAATACATTTGCAACATATCAGGTTGTATAAATGAACATCAATGTATTATGCACAAACAATGAAAGAACAATATTCTATTTTAAAATCAATATTAGTCTTTATTAATAAATTGTAAAATTGTTTTCGACAACTGAATCAAATCGTACAATATCATAATTGGGTACTGTTAAAATATCTGTTTTACTGAATTATTTGTATCATACTACAGGTCAAAAGTTAAATTTATATATAAAGACATGATTTTAATATACTAATTTTTATTTCTGATTATTACCAATACTTTTTTTTAAAACCAAAGGCACGTTGAATTCATCAAAAGTGACAGTAAATACATTTATATTTTTTTATTTTTCCTGAAAAGACTCCAGGTAAAAAAAAATTTCATGGTTTTCAGAAATATTAAGAGGCAAAAACTGTTTCCAACATTGAAAAATAATAGGAACATTGGTAATTGAGCATTAATAATAACTGCAGCACCAGGGGTGCATTTCCCAAAACCATAGTTGCTAACGAAGTTCGCATATCAGAATATCAGAACAAGGATCATGTGACACTGAAGACTGAGTGATGATGCTGAAAATTCAGCTTCGCTATCACATAAATAATTACATTGTAAAATATTTGATGATAAAACCAACTATTATTGGAGTAATATTTCACAATTTTTTTAAAAAAGTATTTAGATTAAATAAGTGGAGCCTTGAGAGATTATTTTCATCAAGTTATTATTAGTGTGATAAATGCTTAGTTCACTTTTGAATAGTCACTAATGGAGAAAGAGCTGTTTGCCCATATTTAACTACCAGCAGGAAATTAAAGGGTCATACTAACAAGCCAAACCTTGTCCTCTTGATTCTTATAGGTAATATTCAGCTATGGTTATTCAGTGCACAGAAGAAGCTAATGGATTTTGATGCCATTGATTTCCTCTGACTTGAAATTAGAGGAGTGTTTACACTGTTGATGTTTGATAGCTCAAACATTTGGAAATGTGCTTCTCAGACCAAAGTGTCAACCTTTACCCTGCTGGAATAGAGAAGAGAGGATGCATTAAAACACATCACGGCTGATCTTCCCTCTCTCTCTCTCTCTCTCTCTCTCTCTCTCTCTTCCTGCCGGCAGTAACTGCAGCTGAGAGGCATCCATACCCTCAGAACTCTGGAGCATGGCAGGGAATGCAGCTCGACATGGAGATGAGGTGGAGCTTTTTGTGAGGCAATGTATTTGAGAAAATCACTGCTGCTCTTGGTACTGTGAGTGACACACAGTCAGACTGTGGGCATGAGTTTTACAGTGGCAGGGATGTGATTTGTGCTGTGTTGAGTGGACCATCACAGGATTGTACCAGCTCATGTTGAGAAGACCAGAAGGCACCATGTATAAAAGGTATTTAAGAGAGTTTTCTATTCTGCTTGGACACACTTGGAGTTCTGTTGTGTTTGATGTTTAGTTTATATATTTTTTAAACTATTTCCTATACCCTAGTTTCTTAGTTTTCAAAGATAAGTGCTCAAACTGTACAGTTTGGCTAGCTTTCTACCAAGTGAATTTATGCCAAAATATCATGGAGTTTGAAGCATGACCTTTGAAGTGATAATCAAAAATTTAAAGGTTTCCAAAATGCATGATTATTTATACTTGCATTATATTCTTTCCCCCAGTGTGTTTTCCCTAATTTGTTCAACCCATTGAGAGTTGATTTTCAATGGGGAATGATTTTAATCTGTTCTCTACAAACAAAAGCATAATATATGTTTTTAGCTGTGATTCAGGATGCATTCAAATATCTCTGTCATATTTAGAGGTTTTTTTTTTAGCTCCTTGTATTGCCTATAGTTGCGTGATTAACACTGTTTCAACAGGATTAGCATAGAATAATGTTTGTTTTATTAGAAGATGTTAGAACATTTATTGTTGCACATAAACAATATTATATCTAAACATTAATATTAACATATCAATAAATAGTTCAAATTGTTGTTGTCAATGGAACCTTACTGTGCAGCTATTCTTTTAGTATTCACATTCACCTCAATGGCTGCTTGGTTGCCACAATACCCCCCAAAAATACATTATTTGAAATTGGTCATCTTAGCTTATAACAGCTCAGTTCTCAGCATGCAGTTTTTTTAGGAGCCAATCACCTGAGCCACTTAAATTTTAACAAAACCTTATCTTTAACTTAGTAGCAGCTAGCCAAATTAACCAAAGTTGGGGCAAGCGTGATTTCACCAAGTACAACGTGTTCCTGGATCAACATAATTGAACAACATTTCAATTAACCAATCAGAATTGAGATATAACTTTTCAGAAAATATCTGTTTTAGGCTTACTATAAGGGTTAGGTGCCTCTACACCCTTGTTAATCAGCTATCATTTCCCACTAATTTTAGGAAAGAAATTAGGATCTAGAGTCTATATTTTTTGACAATAATGTTGATCCAGGATCATCAGAAGATGCTGATCCAGGAACATGTCTTACTTGGCAAAATCACATTGAACCCAAACTTGGACAGGTTGCATGTTATGCTTCCATCCCTGAAAATTAATTACTAACTGCAATACTAGGGTATAACAATTCTTCTCAGAGGTACAAGGCTGATCCAAATATAGAGTGAATGGGTTAGTAAAACAACAAAAATACTTTCGATATACTTAAGAACCTTTCCTTGTATTTGAAGTGTGTCTAAGTACAAAAATAGCCTCTAAGTATTGTATGTTTACACATGGGTTCTCATAAGATAAATTTTTGTGTGTCTTGTTTTCCTGAATAGTTGGAAGCTTGAGCTGCAGTGATATGAATCTCTTGCTCTGGTTCGGTGGAGGCAGATCATTTCTGCTGCTTTTGATCCAGCTGTGCTGTGGGACCTTGCCGATCTGGACCAAGCCCAGCAGACACCAAGGGTCCCACAGACATGTGCACAACCACACCAATGACATCATACTGGCTGTCATACTCCCTCAGCACAATACGTCCTACCCCTGGGCATGGCCTCGTGTGGGACCTGCACTGGACCGCGCCATTGCTCAGGTCAATGCCGATCCCAACCTACTGCCCCGGCACCACATCCGGCACATCTTCGCAAACAGTGAGGATGGGAACGGTATCTGCTCAGAGTCTATCGCCCCCCTCATGGCCGTAGACCTGAAGTATGAACACAACCCGTGGGCCTTCATAGGGCCTGGCTGCGACTATACCTCCTCCCTCGTTGGGCTGTTCACTGCTCATTGGGGCCTTCCCATGATCACGGCAGGGGCCCCTGCTGTGGCCTTCGTGCAGATGGACATGTACACTTCCATCACCAACACAGGCCCCACACATAAGAAACTGGGCGAGTATGCCCTCCACCTCTACAAGCATTTTGGGTGGCACCAACACACCCTGCTTATGTTTAGTGATACCAAAATGGGAGAAAGGGCCTGCTACTTTGCCCTGGAGGGGCTTTACACAGAGATGCATGAGAACAACATCACCACCATGGACCTGGTGTTCGAGGAGAACAAAGGGCCTGTTAACTATTCCGAACTCTTGCACAAGATCCAGGATGATGGAAGAGGTGAGTGGTTTGTTTCTCTTGTTTTGCTAGAACAGTCTGCATCTAATTGGGCATCTCCCCTTGTGTTAATAGAAGAATAGAAGCTTCTTCTACCACAAGGAATAGTAAGAGTGAATGCAAAGGTCTTATTGAGTGGCCTTGTACCTCTCTGTGACAGCACATTTGTCCTCTGAGCTTGATTTGTGCTGCTTTCTGCGATTCAGATTGAAATGCTTCAAGAGGCGCTGCTCAAGGCATATGGATTAATTGCATGTGAACTAACATTATACTAATTCAGTATAATATCACACATATCATGACTGACTGAGTGAAGGAGAAGATTAGAGATAAATTAAATATTTAGAGAATGAAGTCATCACTGATTTTCCTCCTTTCCTCGGCTATGATTGAATAACCTCAATGATGTACCTGCTATATATAATTTTTAAATGTAGTCTCAGATTCAGGCCAGACTCAAATTTTATGAGTGCCACATTTCAGTATGTCAGAGCACTTTCACTGGCCAACAGCAGGAGATACAGTTTTATAGTAACTAAGTAGTGCTTGTTATTGTCTCTGCAGTTAAATGTCCCTCAGTGCTTTGACTTCAACATCAGATTAGTGCTTCCTCAAAGAGGACCTCAAGAAACCTGTATCTGTGTTTTTAATGGATAAAATGTACTCAAAAATCAGTCCCACAGGGACATATAAATGTCAACCAAACAACATTTAGTAACATTTAGTAAGAGGTCATGACCCCTGTAAAAATGCAAGAAATGTTAGTACACATTATCTGATCTGTTGGCATTTCCTGCAGATGCAGAGTTTGTATTCATTCAGTGAGTTTATTCAGTCTTTCTAACTCTTAAATTTGAATGGTTCATCATTAGTCACTGGATACACTGTCACTGAATGAGTCACTGAATGAACAGTTAGTAAGAAATGGACTTGCAGAATCCTATATGCAATGGTATCAGCAATATCCCATTTTTACGATCCTCCATAAAGTGAAAAGTACAACTATCTGAACATCCATTCGGAACATTAATTTGTTTGTATTGTTATTTGTTCACAATATTACACAAACCCAGCAACAAATGCACATTCATTCATAACCTTTCAGACTTCTCATTTCCTCTCTTTAGTGCTGAAGTGATGTGCACTTAGCTGCTGCTTTGCTTCTGGATAAAATCTCCAGCACAGCAAGGCTGTTAATGGCCAGAAGTCAGCAGGTGCTTCAACATCAATCTCTCTCTCTCATACACACACTGTTGATGAGGACTGTGCTCCTCTAGTTGTGAGTAGAGCTTCTTGCCCTGTTGTCATCATGATTGCAGAGCGCAAGAGCAGCCATGCTGAACTAAACTACCCACAAGGCCATGCTCTGCTTCTCCATGCTTTTCCATCCATCTGGATCAGCTTAAAAATGAATCAGAACTAGAGAGATGGGAAGAAAAATACACAAATTTGTAAATTCATTACACACACTTTTATAACCCCAGAACTGCTTCTCTGCTTTCTGGAGGAATGTGCTGTATTTTTATATTTCAAGTCGATATTTCCCATCATGTCTGACCTTTGGATGTAATGCAGAGGAACTGAACACCTCCAAACTTTAACCCAAACATTTTAACAGCATCATTCAAGGTTCAAGCTTGTCTTTATATCAGTATTGAATCAACCCCGTCATGAACAGAATATTAGAGTTATAATGTTCTCTTTGTGACAGCAGAACATAAGGTTTGTTTTACTTACAGTATGACCTCACATCCTAGAATGAGGTAATGTAAGACAGACCTCCCTTACATCACACAGATTCCGGTGCTAATAGAATTTGTAACTCTATACTGTCTTGTGTTAAACAGCATTAGAAGAGAAATGTGACAGACTTGACTCGACAGATAGAAATTTGTTTATTTTTATGTTCAGTGCCAGAACCAGTTTTTAGTGGCTTACATTCAAACATTAGATTTATGTTAAGCAGTTCCCTGTAAATGTGTTCTCTTTTTTTTCTTAGATTGAATACATTTCATTCTGTTGGTCCATTTAAATGTTACTGAATATCTCAAATTTTATGCAAAACCCTCACATCCATTCATTTAAAGACATATAAAACTTGATAAGCAAGTTTTGTCAATGTATAGGATCACTCTATACCTCAAAAATGGGCTAAAATAAAAAAAAAATCTAATTTGTCTATGTCATAAGATGTAATGCTGATTTGCCATTTCATATGACTAAATAATGCATTAATGTTAATGTATATATCCATAAATACAAAATAAATGCTGAAGCAGTCCCGTTAAACCCACTCAGGCCTTTCCATCTCATTTGTATTTTTGTGCAGAGCAAAGCAGAAAGCGCTCATGAGAGTTGTGGTTTAAGCTTTCCTTTACTTCCTCTCGGGCCCGTTTGATGCTAGAATGAATCTGAACACATCACTTCAGTTCTTTAATTTTCTGTCAGATCACTCATGTTTAGATGGATTACGATGCGTTAGAAAAAGGCTTCAAGGATTCCATCCAGATCAATAGAACTGCTGCTATTTCCTGTTGTAATTACTTCATTTTTTGGAGCTGTGGAGTGTTTTGTGAGTGGTGTGCCTAGTGTATAAATTCTTTAGAACAATGTTTTGAAACACTTTAATTACAGGATAAAGTAAAACTGTGCACTTTTTCTCTGATTCTTTCTTTCAGAGTAATTGTACCACGTTTGTATTAGAGAGCGACATTGCATTTTCTAAGCTGAGACCATCATTATCATTCAGTGTAGTGTGCAGCCATTTTTCTCAATTGCAACTACAATGTACAGCCTCATCCAATTTTTTAATGCAAGCAGGGCTGTGATTAGCTCTTGTTGGGAGGGCAGGCTCACTCTTACACAAGGTCTAGCTGCTGTGGTGATATAATGGAGTTTTGCATTGATAGACAATTCTTTTGTCTGTATGTAAAATTTAGGATTTTTTTTCTCAGCTAATTTTTCCCCAATAAGAATAGGAGCCCATTTTTATGAAGTTTAACTAGAAAAAAATATGTATTAATTTGTCTAGATAACAAATAGCATAGCATGTTTTTTTTTTTTTAAATCAAGATTTAAGCAAAAATAATAGTAATGGGTATAGGAGCATGAGCCCAACCAGGAGCGCTGTCTTAAATTAAAGTAACTTGAGATCAACTGAGTCAAGTGGCTCGAAGGGGGCCCTCTGTAGTCCCACCAGGAACACAGAGAGATCAAACAAGGGAATGAGGTTCAATCTGTGGGATTTAATCTCATTGCACCTCTCAGGAACCTGATGATCAGGTTGTGCTTCCTTAAGGATCTTCCATACACTGCATCATGATGCAGGAAGGAAAGCACATTGGTGGCTGAGCATCTATGGGGGTTGATTGGTAAGAGGAACACCAATCAACGAACAGACCAAGCGGTGACAAGCTGGGGTAATGCTGACCCGGTGAGTGTCATGCCCATCTCGGGGCTCAGCTGTGCAGCCAGTGCTGAAGTGGTCTCATATATAACAGCATGAGCAATGTAACTGCGGATGCCATATGACCTAGGAAACACCATAACCCGAAGACGGGACAGGGCACCCTCTGTGACTGTTGTAAAGAAACGGGGAGACAGGGGCACCCCGAAGGGGAGGACTTTGTACTGATATGCCTGACCCTCGAAAGCAAACAGCCTGTGTCAAGGAAAAATCAAGACATAAATACATGTCCTTCAGGTTGATCACTGCAAACCAATCCTGGTGTTGCATGCATGAAAGAATGAGCTTCTGTGTCAACGTCTTGAACGGAAGCCTGTGAAGTGAATGATTTAAGACTTGCAGATCCAGGATAGTTTCTATCCCACCACTCTTCTTGGGTAAAGTGAAATAAAGACTGTAAAATCCCAATTTAATCTCGACTGGAGGGACAAGCTCTATTGCATCCTTGGCCAAAGCGACTTCAATCTCTGCAAGCAGGACAGGGACATTACTGTCTGTCTCTGACGTAAAGAGGATGCCCCGGAAACTGGGATGGCCCCTGGTAAATCGAATTACATAGCATAGTCGAATCGTTCGATTGAGCCAGCAAGACGGTTTGGGGGGCATTATCCAGGCTCCCAAATTTTAAGCAAGCCGCACCACAGGAATGGTTCCTGACATAAACACAGAGGGGCAGCAGAAGGAAAGAAGAGAGACCAACCTGAGGCATGGAGTAAAGCAACCTTAATCTGCAAAGCAAAAATCTTAATGAGTGGATTCACAGCGCCATCTTATATACTCTTATGTACTGGAAGTGGGTCGCCATGCAAATTCCACTCACCAATTGTCATTGGCTGTTTCTTGTAATGTTCAGAGGTGATTGGAGCTCCCAAGTAAGACCCCTAACATCAGTGGAATGATCAACTTTTAGTCTAGACTATTTGTGACACATAATCAGCAGGTAGCAAACACAAATTGTTAATAATTATATGCAAGCATGATCAAAACATTGCCAATATGGGTCCATTTGAATTCAGTTTTATTTGAAAATGAGAGTGTATTTTTGCTTCACTTTTAGACTGTATTTGGCCCACAATAATTACACTCCTGTCCAGGGAAAACATGTTCAAGAATGTTATGTGTGTCTAAGAAAAGCAAAGAACTAATTTTCTCAGTGCTAGTTAATGTTTAACAGCATTGAAAATACCTTAGGTTGGATATCTGCCAGCAGCGCCTCTCAAGGGCTTTATCTGATAATGATGTGCATTTGAGTGTGTAATGGATTGTTTTATCTCAATGACAGGTTGCTCTCACACCCAGATGTACTCCTTTCCCAAACAAAATTGCATTTGTCCTATGGACATGCCTTTGTAATCATAGCAAAAATGAAGTTGATGCAGTCGCTCTTGTGGGTTCTGATCTGTCTTGAACTGGGGAAAGATCAGAGATTAACATCCAAGATGTAGTGCCACACAGTTTCAAATAGATTTTAGGATGTATGTGTTTTACAGAAAATTCCTACAGAAAATTAATATGCTGCTTTTTCGTAATCTTAGCTTTTCATCCCTTGCATCCCAAACATTGGAGCACATTGACTTCCATTGTATGGATAAAATCTTGCGACATTTCTCAAAATATCTTCTTTATGTTCCACATACAGGTTTGGAATGACGTGAGGGGAAGTAAACGATGACAGAATTGTCTTCTTGTGTGAAATATCCCTTTAATATGGCAACTGGTAGTTGGTTTGTTGCAAATCCAAAATTTCTAGCAGCTTGAACCAGCAAATGACCAGTTTAGATGAGTTACAAGCCACTGTTTGTGTTTATTTCATATGTACTGAAAACCTCTCTAATTTTTTACATTTGTAGCTCACAGGTTCCATGTTATATTCTGAAATATACGCACATATGTAAAGCTGAGCAAGTTTTGCCTCTCATTGTCAATGTCACTCAGTCACTACTCTGATCGACAAATAAAACGATTTTTGTTTATAGTCTCATATGAATGGATGTTCCCTCTATACTTTACTTATATTCCATTATATTGGCAGTGATGCTTATAGATGTTCTTTTGCAAAACTCTTCTAAAATTCTAAATCCTTCTCTCAGCTATACTCATTATTATCCACATGAAATCACACTGTGTCACATTCACACACACACACACACACACACACACACACACACGCACACACACACACACGCACACACACACACACACACACACACACACACAAACATACACACACACACACGTGGCTGTTACCATAAGTGTCCTGCAATTACATTCACTCTGCAAATGGCTGTCTGGTCTGGAGTCAAGTTCTATCGCTTTCTCTCGCTATCGCTATGATTACTTCACTCATTTGATTAATGAAGCATTTTGTTTTCGTGTCCAGATCTCTTTCTCTCCTTGCTGGTGGTTGCTTCTCGCACCTGTATTTTTTTTTTTATCTGAAATGTTGAGGAGAAGCTAAACATATATTTCATATAAAATTTATTCCTTATCATTCTTATGAAACATCCTGTTTAGCTCAATAAAAATGAGAATGTTTCTACTGGTTATATTTACACTGCAAAAAACTTTTTCTTTATCAGTATTTCCCTCTCTCTTTCCAATGTAAATATCTAAGCATTTTTTTAAACAAGATTAGTTTACTTGAGAAGCAAAACTACATTAAGACCTTTTTAAGAGAATATATTTTATTTGAAAAAGAATATTATTGACCAATCCCATTAGCTTTTTTTTTTTCATTTCAAACAAAACCTCACAACATTTTTTAATAAAATAAATGTAAAAATGCATTTAAATATATATTCTCTGAAAACAGGTTTCAGTATTATTTATTATCTCACAAATAAATGTATGTTGTTTTTATAGATGACTGGAAAACAAGACTGTTTAGGAAAACAATATTATGCAGTGTGAATGAATCATGCAAAACATGTACAGTATGACGTGTCATGCTAAAAGCATATCAGACAGTTCAGGGGCATAAATGCATTAATGAACCATATAGACACATTTACACAAATGAACAAAAATGCACACATGTACTAATTCCTGTCTGGATTTGTTAAATTGCCATGTTATGCTGAGATAATGACATTATGGTATTGTTTACCAAGTCATTTCTGGTAAAAGTGCTAAAGGGAGAACAAATAATATTTGTGCCTTTATCTGTTGTGGGTGATGAAGTGGCTGAAGTTTTTCTCATGTCTTTTCTCATGTCGATATCCTTGGTTTTCTCTCTCTTTCTCATTACAGTGGTGTTTGTTTGCTGTTCTCCGGATATTTTCCGGCAGTTGATGGTGAACTTCCACAGAGCAGCTCTCCCTAAGGAGGAGTATGTCTTCTTCTACATTGACATCTTTGGACGCAGTTTGGAGTCTAGGCCTTCTCCGTGGGCCAGAGGAGACCCTGATGATGTCTTTGCAAAGGAGGCCTTCCAGGTGATTAAAGCCTTTCATAAAAACTTAGAATGACAGAGATAAGGAGACACATTAAAAAAAATTATAATAATATACTATATATAGAATATAGAGAGAAGAGTCTGTGATAAAATAAACTTAATTCTAGATATGGTCTAGAAGTGAGTCAGTTTGTTTGTCTTGCTCTGTATGGTGATAACTGTTGTTATCAGATGTCCTTATTAAATTTGTCCCGTAAGATAGGTCTGCACAGTAAAGCATCCCATAACACACACACACACACACACACACACACACACACACACACACACACACACACACACACACACACACACACACACACGCACACACACACACACACACACACGCACACACACAGACACAAACAAACACTCACACTTACTTTCACATTTTAAGTTTCTTTGAAGGTTTGGTTCTGTGGTTATTAATAGGATTAATATTATTCAATTTGATATGATAATGATAATGATGATAACGGAGGAGAGAGACAGGTATGGATCTTTATGAAATGTGTTCCTCAGAATTGTTAAAAGTGCCTTGTTATAAGTGTGTCTGGTGACATAACAATATGTTTAATTTCAACATCCTCTAATGCAAAACGATCAGTGCTGCCTTCATTGGGCTCAAAATCCCTTTTACCCATATTCTTATCAAATAACGTGCAATATGGATTTGGTTGGTGTTACAGAACAGCAGTCACCAGCTACTGTGATAACAGCCACCTTAGAGTGCAAAAGTTTCTGATCAGAGTGTGAGAAAAAATCTGAACTCCAGCACTCAGTTCCCTCTGATAAACCCACGCACAGTTAGAGACAGGACATGATGACCATCACTGGAGCTTAGCTCACTGGAGCTTAGCTTTTAAAGATTATGATTGCACACAAGATACCATTTATGCATATTCTTAATTTTACTAACTGATCAAATTATTAAACTATTCATACTTAAGTTGAGAATTATAAGATAAATCTTTCAGTCTGACAAGAAAAGACAGCATTTGATCTGATTGCAGTTTTTCTGTGAATGTTATGTCAAAGGTTATTAATCAAATGTTGGAAAAGAACTTTATAACCAGGCATAAATCCAAATGCACCATATAGTCAAGCACACTTTTGGCATTTTAAAGAGCTGATTCTTTTGTCTGAATCACAGTTTTGATGGAATGGTTTACAGTCCCAGAAAAATATGTCGGACTGCGGTAGTTTGTTGCATTTTCGACAATTTAACACTCAGAACTGACCAACAAGATGGGATTTAGAAGTTGATTTGCATACTTTATTTTACTTTATTTTTATAAGATAAAAATATTTTAAAATAATTTAAAAGTTATGGGTCCAGTAAGGGCTGCAAGGATGCTTAGAGCTGATCAAAATTGACCATTAAAGAAGTTGAAGTTAAAGTTTAAGACAGTTTAAAGAAAATCTTCAATTTTAAAAGATGCTGTTTTTTTAAAATTTTTAGTCTTGAAATAATGGTGAAAAAAGTATGGTTTACACAAACATATTAGGCAGCATAAGTGATTTCAGCATTGATGAAAATAGCATTTGTTCTTGAGCACCAGATATAGCATATTAGAATGGTTTCTGAAGAATCATGTGACACTGAAGATGCGGGTAATAACTGTTGAAAATTAAATTCAATAACAATTTGAAAATATTAAAACAGAAAACATTTTTGTCTTAGCATATTCTTCAGGTTCACATCTTGAAATTGGTTATATTTTGTCTTTCCTTTATTTTATTTTTTCAGAGTGTGAAGATTTTGACCTACCTTGAGCCGCAGAATCAGGAGTACAAGCAGTTTGTCAATGATCTAAAATCGGATGCCAAACAAATGTTCAACTTCACAGTGGAGGATTCTTTGGTAAGAGAGAATATTGTGAAGTGATTTATTGTTTTATTTTCTTCCCTTTTTTTTGGTTATTGTATTACTATGCCTTTCTACTAAGACTCTACTGTGCTTTCCATCTTTTCTATCTTCCCTTGAAATTACTAGTTATTTTTATCTTGTTAGAAATTCTACATGCCTTCATTACAATCAGGGTTGTAACCTGAAGAGCTGAAGGGGGCACACATGTACACATGCACATTTCTGGACAAACTGCTTTAAGCTGCACTACTATTAACGTATTTTAATGTAAGTAAAATATCATGTTTCTAGTCATGGAGCTCATGTGTATGATGCATTGGTCTGTTAATGTCTGTCCTGTTTATTGAATTTAAGAGAGTAGGGCGAATATAATATGCATGTAGAGAGGTAATTTAGGTCAATTTATGATCTTCATCTTTATTTCATTGTGCATCTCAAAACAAAGTGTATAAAAACACATTCACACAGAAACAGGAGAGAAAACAGGGCTTGCTGAGCCATTTCATGGGATGTTTAACATCGGGTGTGCTTCTGAGAGGAACTCTGTTTATCACTCTTCTCTACCAGACGAACAAGCCATATGAGCACAGCGTCGGTCTTAATTTAACCAGCATGATGGACTTTGGATACTGAACACTGATTTTTAATGCTGGTGAAACCATGTCCAATAGGAAATTAGATTTTATGTACTTTGAAAATGAAAGTAAATTAGTTGTCTTACAGTCTATGAGGAGGCTCATGCTGTAGTGATGATCATGATTTTGTTCATCTCTGTATTCACTTATGTATTTAATTGTTTCAGATGAACATCATCTCAGGTGGTTTCTATGACGGTCTGATGTTGTACTGCAGTGCTCTCAATGAGAGTCTCTCAGAAGCACGTGATCGACCTTCAGGAGAGTCTGTCACAAAGAGAATGTGGAACCGGACTTATTATGGTGAGCACATGATCTAACTGAAAAAATCCAGAACCTGAACTCAGGATCAATTCAGTGCTGATAATGTTTTATGTGATGCTGTTTTTTTTTTTTTTTTCTTCGATTAATGTGTATCACTGGCCTTTTCTGCTCGCTTCCGTAGAGGTCACATGTTGCACAAATATCTCTCTGGTCTAATATTCTGGTCAGTAAGGATTACTGAGAAAAGAGCTATGTTAATGTTCCTGGCTAAAGGTCAGGCGTTGTAAAAAAAAATACATATAATTGTTCAATGTGTGCAGTCATATCACCCTGCAGCCCAAGACGGGAGACCTCCTGGGAAAAACTAGGTTGCTGTTGGAAGAGGTGTTAGTGAGGCCAGCAGGGGGTGCTCACCCTGTGGTCTGTGTGGATCCTAACGCCCCAGTATAGTGATGGGGACAGTATACTGTCAACAAGCACTGTTCTTTGAAAGAGACGTTAAACCGAGGTCCTGACTCTCTGTGGTTATTAAAAATCCCATGGCACTTCTCATAAAGAGTGGGGGTGTAACTCGATTGGCTCTATTGGCCTGTAGCTGGTGTGTGGTGAGCGCACTGGCGCCATTGTCCTGTGGCTGCTGTTGCATCAAAAAAATAACTAAATTATTTCTGGGGGGCACTTACCTTACCCTTTAGGTCTTGTGTACATTGCAGCTTAATTAATCATTAAGACAAAGAGAAAAGGACTCTGTCTGTGCCAGATCCAGTTCGATTTCTATCAGTAAAACATAATAAGTAATAATGTGCCCTTCAGCAAAAAGTCTGGCATTACAGATCCTCTACAAACAGCTCCGTGAAGAGACAGATCTGGTGACGCACTTTCCAGAATTTTTTATTTGACTTCTAGGACTTCTGTGCAGACACCCACATAGACACTTTTCTAGCAAAGATAGATATTGATTAATTAGATCAATAACATGATAGTTCATGCAACATCTTCATGTGATATACAGCTAGTTTTCATACTGTTGGCTGACTATGCCTTTGCATTGATTTATTGTGTATACTGAAAGTGTTGCCTTTATACAGTGTACTGTCCTTTTGTAAGTTTAGGTTCTTATATAACTGTACAACCAAACATGTCCTTCTGCCTGTGTAGAGATTAATGAGATTAATTATGAAGTAAAGAAAAAACTTCAATTAATCATCACCTGGGCGAATGGCCCGTGGATGACGAATCCTGTTGAATGATTGCTGTGGACAATAGACCAGACTTAAGACACTTTTTAATGTCTGTTTAATGTTTTCATTTGCTACACTATATAATATATTTAAATAATCTTCTTATGGGACATTTTAGTTAATCTCTTTCTTTCTCACTTTGTGAAATAATGAAAATAATGATTATTTAATTAATCTGCATTAAGTATTAGGTAATTATTTCAATTTAGTGAGCATTAGAGACAATGTGCTAATCGTACTTTTCGGCCTGACCGATTCATTTCACATCTTCTCTCTCACAAAACTTCACCCATATTCATTTGTTGTTGAATTTATTTATTACTTAATTCAAAGTTCGTATGGCTTTTGGAAGCTTTATTGCTTCCATGTAACTCTAATCAACTCAGTACAGCTTTCTCGTTCTCTCTCTCTCTCGCTCCCTCTCTTTCACTCCCACTCTATGTGTGTCTTTCATTCCTGTATCAGTCGTATCTCTGTCCTTCCACCTATTCCTCTCCCGTTCCCTCCTTCTCATAACTCAATCACTCTTCTTGAGATGTTTCTCTATGAATAGCGATGAAGTGTCTAAAGGATATGGAGCCCCAAGGTTCCTTTTTCACAACTGTTTAGGTTTTCATTAGTCATGTGTTCATTGTTCCTTGTCATATCACATCCTTCGTGCAGCACCTTGCCTGTCAACACATTGGCAACACACAGTGCTTTTTTTGTTTTTTTACCATTTGACAGAATTCAATAAATGATTTTGCTAATGTAATTCCGTGTTTAGCTACTGTAGTTATACTGTGCAATAAGAATGATACTGTACTTACAGCTAGCTCAACCAGCAATTTTACCCATCTATTTAGACTAACAAACAGTGTCTATTAAACAAGACTTTGTACAGTGGGGACCATAACTCTTGAGACAATATTGAAAATACTGTATGAAAGAGGTCCTGTTTTTTAGAGACAGACAGCCTTGGAAGTTTTCTTCTATTTCAGAAGCATACTGTGCTTGGTACAGATAAATAATTATCTGAAGTCAAAGTTATGTTTTATGTTAATTGGACAAAAGATCTGTTGTTGCTGTGTCTGTTGACAGAAAGATGCACTTGGCATTCAGTCCAACAAATAAATCCAAGTTGGCAATGCAAAAGACAGTTCTTGAGAGAACTTTAACTCAAATCTGTCAAGGTTTTTTTTTTTTTTTTTTTTTTTTTTCACAAGATAAACCCAATTAGACATTGTGATGGAGAGACTTGTCTACCATCACGGGTTTCACAGTAAGTCTGGGTGCAAATGTTTTGGTTTATTTGTCTTATTAATTGTATTTATTTACTTAAACTCATTTCTAGATCTTGTGTATATCACAAGAGTCAAAGTCAAAGAGTTTTTATAAAAATTCAGAAGACTTAAACTAACATTACAATTACACTCATTAAAATATCTTGATTACATGGTACAAACACACACTCTCTTGGTCTATCCCTGTTATCCTTGGTGTTTCTGTGCGTATTGAAAAATGTATGAGCTGGATTTAATATCCTCCAGAATAGTCTGTATGTCTTCTGAGAGAATGTTGGCTGGAGGTGTTAAGTGTCAATGTTCAGCTATATTTCCCTTTATCCTCTAAAGGGAAATATGTGCCAAACCATTCCTCACATTCTGAATGCAATTTGCACAAGATGGGTAGTCATGGATCACTGTCTATGTGTGTGTCCAATCCTTTTATAACTCATGTGGGCTTATTAAAGCTATCCTTATCATCAGCCGATGTGAGGACATCTCTCTCTTCCTTTCTCCCTCTCTCTCCAATGGCTTTGACATTTCAAGTCTGATAAAGCTTAAGCTTTTCATATCAGTCTAAATGCCACTGTGTGTTTCCTCTGAGCTGGACTGGGCCTTTATCTGTAGCCCGTTTAAACAGGTGAGTGGCCTCCACAGGAAATTACAGCCCGCACCTGACCCTCTTTGGCAGATGGGCACAACCGGAAGCTTTTCAACAGACTCGATCAGGCTTGATTGACCACTTGTAGACACATTCTCTGTGTATGGGTTGATTTACTATGCTTGAGTATAATCATTTTGATTACTCATAATGTGACAAAGAGGTACATGATTTTAATGTCTTCTTATAATTATAGCTCACTTACCAGGATAGTCCACCCAAAAATTTAAATTGTGTCAATTTGCTCACCTTTATGTCATTCTTAAATTTGTATCTTTCTTCTGTTTAATATAAAAAAGAGATTTTGAGTTTTTGGTTCTCATAGAAAATTAATTGTTTGGTTCTGCCTAAAATTAATTCATGATAGCTAACTGTATTATTCTATTATCCTGAACTGTTCATTTGAAAAAATGAATGTACTTGGACACATTCACTTCTGCTTTGTAATGTAGACACATGCATTTTCTGTAAAACTGCTTTGAAACAATGTGTAATGTGAAAAGTGCTATACAAATGTGACTCCTGCTTTATGGGGTTGAACTTTAGATTTATATTTAAATGATGACCAGCCCGGTCATCAACTTTAAGTAAGTTAAATTTTACCCTTCACTTTATCAATGCTAATTTTGATAGTTTGTCACTTGGTTTCCCCAGGTGTCACTGGTCTGGTGCAGATTGATGAGAATGGAGACAGAGAGACTGATTTCGCCCTCTGGGACATGACTGACATGAACAGTGGCAACTTTCAGGTCATTTGTTCCACAGTTTTGTCATTTTTTTATTGTTATTCTCAAATTAGATATTTTAGTAGGGGTAATTTGCAGTAATTTTTTTATTAACCTCTGAGGCACCATATATATATATATATATATATATATATATATATATATATATATATATATATATATATATATATATATATATATATATATATATATATATATATATATATATATATATATATTATATTTATTTATTTATGAATTTCTTCTTCTGTTGCTGCTTATTTTTATACTGCTTCATCATCATCTTCTTAATTTCAGACAAAGACTTCTAAGGTACCAAGGTGCCACCTTACTTTGAGTAGCAATTCTTCTGTTGTTAGTAATAGATATATGAAATGCAATCTATTTTTTGTTTTTGTTTTGCCGTAGTTATATGTGTGTGTGTCATCCAAACAGTTTTGCCTTTGTATCAAGGGAATTAATTAAAATTTAACACCTGAATCTCAAAACCAAGTGGCAGATTGGTGACACAATCACACACACACACACACACACACACACACACACACACACACACAATTGTTTCTGAAAGACACTTGATTGGTAATTGGGAGGCCAAGCTGTAGGGAGCTTAATTATACAATACATATTCAGTCAGGGGAACTTTTTTGTTTGTGTGTGTGAGCGAGTACAGGATAAATGATGAATAGATAGAATATCATTTTTTCTTAAAACATTTTTTGATTGATTTTGCCACACTAATGCAGATTATTCACTTTGCATTTGCTTTTTAGCTTTTTTCTCTCCCCTATTTTGATGTCAAGTGGTCATGGTTCAGTTAACCCCATCTGGTAGATGCCATAACTGTAACATCTGGACACACACACACACACACACACACACACAAATACACAATTAGCTGTGTATTCTGATGGAATAATTATTTTATGCAAGATTCAGCAACCATTACTTAAGTCTGAAACATTCAATCTGAAACAGTGAAACAAATTGTAAATGTCTTTATTATCATATTTGATTAATTTAATGGATCCTTGCTGAATTAAATGCATAAAAAAAAGTGTGAAGAAAATACTGACCCTAATCTTTTGAGCGGTACTATAAATGTCCTTCAAACTAACTCCATTTAGAATTTAATTTATTATATAAATACAATTATAGAACTCAATTGCATTTGTTCTCTTTTTTCTTACATGTTGTCCTGCAGATTGTGGCGGTGTATAATGGCACTCAGAAGCAGATGAAGATTCTTTCTGGGATGACCATCCAGTGGCCAGGTGGCAACATTCCCTGGGATGTGCCCCCCTGTGGCTTTAAGAATGATAACCCTGCCTGTCATGCACGTGGGTATCATACAGAAGTTCTGCAGTCCAGATGCGTATCAGCCTCCCACTATCTGTCACATTCCCTCTTTCCTTTTAGGAACTATCGCAATGCACAAGATGATTTCCATTGTCGTTTTCCTCATCCTCATCATCTTCACTGTGACTGTGTTTATATACAGGTGAGAGCAAGCTAGATGATTTTGATAATTGACCAGTAATTCATAAATGTGATTCTGTTTTACAAATACAGGTGCATTTCAAAAAAATTAGAATATCATGGAAAAGGTCTTTATTTTATTTTTATTTATTATTTTGTAATTTAAATCATTGCACACAAACTGAAATATTTCAAGAGTTTTTTGTTTTAATTCTGATGCTTAAGACTTACAGCTTAGGAAAATAAAAATGTTACTCATCTTCCTCTTCACAATACCCCCGTCAGGTTCAGGTCAGGTGAGTTGGCTGGCCAAAGGAATATCATGGTCATCAAACCTCTTGGAAGTGGCTTTGGCAGTGTGGGCAGGTGCTAAAGTCCTGTTGAAAAAGGAAATCAGCATCTCCATAAAGCTTGTCAGCAGGAAGTATAAAGTGCCCCAAAATATCCTGGTGGATGACTGCATTGACTTTGGACTTGAAAAAACACAATGGACCAACACCAGCAGATGCCACGGCACCCAAAATCAGCTCTGACTTCAGAAACTTCACACTGGACTTTAGATTCTGTGCCTCTCCAGTCTTTCTCCAGACTCCAGACCTTGATTTCCAAATGAAATGGTAAATTTACTTTCATCTGAAAAGAGGAATGTGGACCACTGAGCAATAGTCCAGTTCTTTTTCTCCTTACCCAAGGGTAAATTCTTCTGACATTATTTTCTGGTTCAGGAGTGTCTTGGTTCCGGAATGTGAGAGTTGTAGCCCTTTTCCTGAAGACGTCTGAGCGGGGTGACTCTTGATGGGCTGATTCCAGCTTCAGTCCACTCCTTGGGAAGTCCTTTAATTGGCTTTTCCTGACAATCTTCCCAAGGCTGTGGTCATCTCTGTTGCTTGTACACCTTTTCCTATTACACTTTTTCCTTTAAGTCAACTTCCTATGAATATATTTTGATACAGCACTCTGTGAACAGCAAGCAATTTCAGCCATGACCTTCTGTGGTTTACCTTCCTTGTGGAGGGTGCTGATGATCATCTTATAGTCTTTCCCATAATTGTGGTTTCATTTCTAAATTAACACAGGAGGTACACAGTATTTATACTCAAAATGAATCAAACTAATCAAGCTCAAAATGGAATATAATTTTTTTTTTGAGATGCTGAATTGTTTATTTTCCTAAGCTGTAAGTCGTAACCATAAGAATAAAAAAAACCTCTTGAAATATTTCAGTTTGAGTGCAATTAATCTAGAATATAAGAAAGTTTGCTTTTTTAATTAAATTACAAAAAATAAAGACCTTTCCATGATATTATAATTTTCTGAGATGCACCTGTAAGACATACTGTACTAAGACACAAACATACACAGAAAGCTGAAGCTGGAGAAGGATTTGGTCGCTCAGTTATGGAGAATTGCTTGGGAGGACATTCAGATGAGCAATCTGGAAAAGGCCATGAGGAGCACCGGCAGCAAACTCACACTCTCTCTAGTAAAATACAGATACAGTACATACTACATAGTGTACACTCACATTTTTAAATGTCTTCTCCGGCTCATTGGTTTTAATTTAAATACTTTTTTGTTGTTGTTGTTGTTGTTTAATTTTCATCACAGAGTCATTTGATTTCCTTCATTCTCTACAGAGAGGTTCAAACTATGGATCACTGCTGACAGCTGATGGTAATTTCCAGGTGTTTGCTAAAACTGGCTATTTTAAGGTATCATTCTGTCAAGCTCTGGTTTAAATGTTTGCTTCGTAACCTTTTACAGGAAGGTTCAATTCGTTAGAATATTTAGTATTATGAACTAACAAAAAACAACATTATTAACAGCATTTAATAAAGTTTTAATGGGTTAAATATAATTAAAAAATATGTTAATTGCCAGTTCATGTTTGTTTGTGATTCATCCAATAATGTTACTGTTGAAATGTAAAAAATGTATTAGTGTTAATGCTTTAACAGTATTTTTCATTGTTAGTTTGATGATGCATTTAATTAAAAATAACAATGAACCTTATTGTAAAGTGTAACCTTTGTATGCATGTTAGAATTTTCAATTGCAAATCTCTTTGCATACATATCATGTGTGTGTGTGTGTGTGTGCTTGCTTTTTCTCCAGGGAAATATTGTGGCCATTAAATACATCAACAGAAAGCGCATTGATTTAACGAGGAAAGTGTTGTTTGAACTAAAGCATGTGAGTGTGTCATGCTGTTATTTTTCTCTAGAATTATAAAAAAAAAATCTGATTATAATCATTACAATAAATTCACAAAAAACCGACTACATTGTAAAAAAAAATAGCAAAGTTGTAAATAAAAGTGATAATTGGAGTTTTACAATTGGATAATTGGATTTTAGTTTATCTCAGGTTGTCTACGTTAACATTTCAAGTTTAATCCAATGTTACTTGCCATTAATTTGTAATTAATGGTGAAAATTACTAGCGATTTCTGAGTGATTATTGTGTTTGTTCCCCAGATGAGAGATGTCCAGAATGAGCATTTGACCCGTTTTATTGGTGCCTGCATCGATCCACCCAACATCTGCATTGTCACAGAATACTGTCCTCGAGGCAGCCTGCAGGTATAGATACTCAAGATTCATGTTTTCTATCCTTTTAAAAATTTTAAGATTTCCTTGAAACTATCCTTTTGATAACATGTTAAGCCACACTCATGCATCAGTATGAGCCAAGTGCCTGTGGAAGATCTCAGGTTGGCTGAAAACTTGAATGAATTGATCTTTTAAATATCCTGAATACGTAATTATCTGCCCTAAAGGTGCGGTCACATTAGTGAAATTTCACGGTCAAAAAAGGTCCATTATCTATTGTCAGTAGTGTCGCGATGTATTAAGCATAAATCACACATTATTCACTGTCAAACTACACAAACAGTTTTGATTTTTTTAACAATATGACATCATATTGATTATTGAGACTGTTAAGGTCTCAAGTTTGGCAGGTAACCAAACTTTTATTTTGTGAAGACAGTTGGTAAAACAGACAGGTTGAAGAATGGAGTCAGGCTCTGTAGATACATAAAGTTATGTGTTATCACCATAACAATAGAATTTAATACCGAATTTAGAAAATATATTACCAAGTGGTAGAAGATATATAAGGAACAATAGGGGACATAGGACAGAGCCTTGGGGGACACCACAGCTAACAAAAAAAGGTTGGGAATTTAAATATTTTTTAGTTGCAAAAAACTGTGTGCGGTTTGAAGGTATGAAGTAAACCAGGTAAACTCAGGAATACCAGAGATACAAATAGCAGATAAACTGTTCAACAAAATATTGTGTGAAATGGTGTCAAAAGCTGCATTCAAAACAAGAATAGATAAGGAACTGCCTTCAACTACCATTGACAGATTATTAGTCACACTCACCAGGGCAGTTTCCATACTATTCTTAGTAGAACTAATCCTGACTGAAAACACATATAAATATTATTACAAATGTTAGCATGGACCTGTGCTGCAACTGATTTTTGGAAATAAAAGAAAATTTGAGATTGAGTACGGAAGTTATCTAGATTGTTGGGGTCTGCACCAGGTTTCTTAAGAATTAGGATTATAGCAGGTATTTTAAAAGATGATGAAACAATGCTGGAGCAAAGGGAGGTGTGAATAATACTGGATATAAGAAAAGAAGGAGAAGGAAGATTGGCTTTTTCCAGATAATTTGTTATAGGATCGAGTAAACATGTGGTAGAATTAGATATGTAAATTAGATGTGAAAGTTATAATTCAGACGGCAAGGTACAAGAAGAAGGATGAGTAAGGAGGAAATCATTTGAGACACTATATAGTGAACTACAGTATGGGTTAGCCGAGGAGGCAAACTGCTGGAGGATAGCGGTAATTTTGTCATTGAAAAAAATACATAAATTCATCACATTGATCAGTGCAGTACAGCTGTGAAGGAATGCTGTCAGGTGGTATCAGAATACAATTTACAGTGTATTATAAGGCTTTATGAATATGTTAATTATAAAGCTCCCTAAGTACCATAAGTCCAGTTGTTATCTAATGCATTTGTTCATTATTAACAAAAATTTACAAATATTACAATATTTTGTGGGCCATATAGGTATGTATATGCACTTATCTCAGATTTTTCTGCATCTGTGTACAGGACATTTTGGAAAATGAAAGCATCACACTAGACTGGATGTTCAAATATTCACTAGTCAGTGACATAGTAAAGGTAGAGGCCCCTCTCTGTACTTTCAATGTGCATTTATTTCTCATGATAACTTTCCAAAAGTGATTAAATTCCTTTTTCTCGGATTGTGATCTGACTGTGTCCCTACACTCTTGCTTTCTTTTAAACTTTCCCTCAGGGCATGGCTTTCCTTCACAACAGTGTGATTGTATCCCACGGAAACCTGAAATCATCCAACTGTGTGGTTGACAATCGCTTTGTGCTAAAGATCACTGACTACGGGCTGTCCAGCATTAGGACAGAGTCAGAAACAGAGGACGCCCACTCTCATTATGCACGTCAGTGACCTTTCAGCTTTGTCATTTTGTGTCAATTTGACTCACGTAGCTAAAGGCTTGCATGCAAACCTTAGTAATGGACTCTGAAATTCACTGTCAGTTCCCTGTCTGTGTCTGTGTGCATCTGCATATGCCTGTGTGTAGGAAAGCTGTGGATGGCTCCAGAGCTGTTGAGAATGGAGTGCTTTCCTCCAGGAGGTACACAAAAGAGCGACATCTACAGTTTTGGCATTATCCTTCAAGAGGTGGCTCTGCGGAGAGGAGCCTTTTACTTGGAGGGAGACTTGCTTAGCCCCAAAGGTCAAAGATCAAACTTGCCAAGTATACTTTCTTCTCTCATGAACATCTAGAGCCAATTTCGAGACTTTTTAGTGAATAACAGCTTGAGACTGGAATACACTTCATGAGTTTTACCCAGATTTTTGAATAAGTGCATGATGCCTAGTGTTTTAAAATCTGTTTAGATTTTAAATTGTGTTTATTCCTTTTCCTTTAAATTTAGTTTCTGCTTCATCGTTTTCTCACAAAGCCTTAGTTCCTATTTATTTGGCAGAAAAAGGCAATGGACTTTTTTTAAATTAATTTAATTTAATTTTTTAATTAATTTCCATTTAATTAATAAATGAATATAATAAAAAAAAGTTTAGGGTCTGAAATACCTAATTGTCTGAGAACAATTTTAAGAGGATGAAAAACTAGATTTTCTGCCTCTTTCCAAAACACTTTAAAATATTGATGCATGGCTCAGCACTCAGAATACTCAGCCAAATTACCCTCAAGAGCCTCTGCAGTGACACGAATGAAAGACATTAATGAACCAGGTTCTTCAGAGAGGTCAACAAATACACAACCAGACGCCATTCAGAGCTGTGCTTATACATACACATGCAGATTCTCACATCCCCCATTTTCCACAAATACATAAAAGTTGAATCTTTAAACATAGGCCTTCAGCATGTTTGTATAAGAACACCCTGACACACTCTTAATTTGCCAGTCCACTAACCTTTTCACTCTGCTGCCAGAGAGTTTGTCTGAAGACTCATTGCATCCCCTTCTTATGGTTGTTGTTTATAGAGAACAAGCCTTGATACACAGAAGATTGATATCCAGAGTCCATATGAGTATACAGAGTTAAAATCACGACATACCAAAACATCTCTGAAGTTGTAAAAATGCCACCATTGCATCTACAATTTCTATGTGAAGGAAATTGAAAGCAAAGCTGTATAAATCACTGTCACTTTATATCATTTTCAGATACACTAAAAGGTTCATTTGTTCTCTCTCAATCTCTCTCTCTCACAGACACACACACACACTCACACACACACGCACACATCCATCCATGTTTTTCTCTTTCACTCTCTAATCTAATTCATGGATTTAATCACATGATTCAGAATACAGATCAAAGATTGATGTGTGTGTGTGTGTGTGTGTGTGTCGTCTGCTACACCCACAAACACATAGGCTATCATGTAGGCATCCCTGGACCTTGTGATATCAGCACTATAATCAGAACTCAGCCGACATGGAAGAGAAGATCATATCAATCTTCACACATGCATTTTGGCACCTTGGTAATGAGATTACTGTTGGCGAAGATTATGGTTCTGGTCTGGTGAACAAATCTGTCTAGTGAATTCCTGGTCAAACAATCAACCTGGCATCACTGGCACGCATATAAATACAAAACACAAACACAAAGACATTGTGCAGCAGTAAAGAAGAGCTGTTTCTTATCAGGCCAGATTGTCAGTGAAAAGCCTCAGATGGAGCTGAGAAGAGGTCATTTTACTAGAGTACTACAACACACAGCTGTCCAGGCTTCAGAGCTGTAAGAGCCTGATTAATAGAGCTGAGAAAGATCAGGAAGAGGATGGAAAACAGAGATAAAACATTGTGGGAGTTTGTGGGAATAAGACTGATGGAAAATGCTCTGATGCAATAGATAGTAGAGAGAAAAAAGGAAGGAGAGCACTTTGACAGGCAAAATGTCTTCAGACTGCTGACACTGTTAGAATTAAAGGAGCAGTTCAACTTAAAAATGACTTATTTTATTTTATACGCACTCCAATATTGAAGTTGTGACATAACGGAATAACATTTTCATCTGTATTGTGATTCAGGGCTGGATCTTAGTGTAATTCATAATTGTTGATTGGAAGGAGGCAGATCTATTAAATTTCAGTACAGTTTTGTTAATAAATTAAATTCACTAAGTTAAAATACATTTAAATTACTCATTTTACTTGCTACTTGTGAACACACACCACTACAGTGTACAGTATGAAAAACTGACATTTTGAATTTTAAACCAAAGATTATGTTTATCAAGTGTTGTTATTAATGTTTTTTAAGATGTTTTATAAATGGGCATTAAATGCTTGAAAAGGTTATCTAAATGAAGAAATATTATTTTGAGATTGAGTATATGATGACAGAACTTTCATTTTTGTGTGATCTATTCCTTTAAGCTCAAAATCTCCTCACTCTTTTTTAATTTTTTGCTTGTGTATAGAGATTGTGGACCGTGTAGCTCTGGGTGAATGGCCATATCTCCGGCCATCACTGAACCCTCAGGCCCACAGTGAAGAGCTGGGTCAGCTGATGCAGCGCTGTTGGGCTGAAGAACCATCAGACAGACCAGAGTTCAACCATATTAGTGCGTTACTCCACAAACAGAACAGGTCTGTCCCATTTTTGCTGTATTGGCTCACTTGTCTGTTCACGTTTTTATAGTTAAGTCCTTTAATAAGCACTTTTATATGTCTTATAGTTTACAAAGCATTAGTGTCACAGTGCAAACATTGTGGAAACACCCTAGGGTACAGTGACTACAGTCCTGCTTGACTTACCCTTGACTCAAGTGTAAGCGATGGAGAGGCTGTGCAGCAGATTTTTGCGAAGATTCCTAGGTGTTCCTCCAACTTTAAGCTCAGTCAATTTGTACAACAAGACGTCTAAGCTCCGTTTACCAGTCTCATCGGTGGTGGAAGAATTAAAACCACCAAGGCAAGAGCAGTCAGCACTCTGCTACTGTCTAAGGATGAGAAATTTTGACATGCCAATAAGACAGTCATGCGTTGCAGGAAGTGGAAGCCACAAGAGGCAGTGAAAGAAGTGGAATCTTACTGAAAACACCAAGAAATCATTGGCATGGTCTGTCAAGAACGATTGGGACTGGGAAACTACAAAGCCAAGAGTTGGAGTAAGGCCGATGCCAGATGTAGGTGGACATTTGTGTGCAGAAGAAGACCGATGTGTAAGAGCAGTAAGGCTTGCATCTCAAGGGCAATAGACGCAGTGAGATCAGGTACTTGAGCATTCACTGTCCTGAAAGGAACTCTGGAAGGCTGACCAGGGCAAATTAACTTTCCTCTTGCGAGCTGTAGCTGACCCATTACCAACTCCAAACAACCTAAAGATCTGGGGCAAAGATGAGGATCCATCATGCCATCAGTGCAGAGCAGTCCTGTGTTCCCTGAACCACATTTTGACAGGATGTCCCAAGGCACTGGGAGAAGGATGCTACAGATGGGGGCATGATGGAATTTCCAAAAGGACAAACTTACAGAAGGTTAAAGCCACTGAACGGAAGGCACCTCCACCCAGAGGAGTCAGTTTCCTAAGGCAAGGAGATAAGATAAGATACTCCGCCTTCTATTTTATATCAAGCATCAGACTGGGAGATGCAAGTTAAATCTGTACACTATTTCCTACAGAAGCTTGGGTTGGAACCTAAACGACTGAGGAAAGTCTCTGGAGAGATAGCAGCATCGCAAGTGGAATCCTTCCGCAGGTGAAGACTGATATGGTCTTCGCTGCCCCGCTCAGGTGAAGCATACAGGTTAAGAGGCAAAACACTTATGACCCTGAGGAGCCTGTTGAAGATGCAGAGGGATTACCGACAATATCAGCACTTGGACCATGCTGCCTCCAATGGCTACCATGATTATATTGCATCTGTAGTTGCTCCTGCAGTTCCTACTTGTGGCAAAGCATCACTGATGTTTATTTCACCTTTAGTCTATTAGTGTCACCATGCAAACATCGTGGCCACACCCTAGCAACTATTTGGTTGAAAATGTACAGATATTTTTATTATTATGCACCTTATCCTGTTTCTTTATCTGTCTTTCATCCTCTCTTTAGGGAGCACAGAAGTAATATCTTGGATAATCTTTTGTCTCGCATGGAGCAGTATGCTAATAATCTGGAGGAGCTGGTAGAGGAGAGGACTCAAGCCTATCTGGAGGAAAAACGCAAGGCAGAAGCTTTACTGTACCAGATCCTCCCTCAGTCAGTTGAGTCACATAATAAACAACAAATAAATGAACTATAAAAAAAAATCATATACACACTTTTCTTACTCTAAAATGACTTACTTTCTGTTGTGTTAGTTCAGTGGCAGATCAGCTAAAGAGGGGTGAGACGGTGCAGGCGGAAGCTTTTGACTCTGTCACCATCTACTTCAGTGATATTGTGGGCTTCACGGCTCTGTCAGCAGAGAGCACACCTATGCAGGTATCTGAACCCGAAAGTAATTCTGCGTTGTTTTTAATATTCCTCTCTAAAGATTTTAGGTGGATGTGTCTCTCTTTTAGGTTGTCATTCTCCTCAGTGACCTCTACACCTGCTTTGATGCCATTATAGATCATTTTGACGTTTACAAGGTATTGCCAACTCATACCTGACTACATATTTGCCCCAGACAGCTGTATAAAACATATCTTTTGCAAACAAATAACAAATAAAATGTATTCCTTATTTAATTATTATTTTTATTTTTTTATTTTTTATTTTAACTTTAAAAACTTATCAAACTTTAAGGAAACATAACAAAAAAATCTTGTATTTCTGGTAATTGTAAGAGGGCTTTATTTGATCATTTTGCATTATAACTTTATGGGACACTTAATTCAAAGGGTCATGATCCATGAAGTATTGATTGAGAAGAAAAAAATTAATGTTCAATATGTTAATAAATTTTGTATGAAAATGAATAGAAAAATGCGTATTTTCATACCCCTTAATGTTTATTTAACTCTCTTTAAAACATTTACTGTATTTAATATGAAACACCTTCTTTGTTTGTGCCGAGAAGAACCATTTACTAATGCTGTGGTGGTTTTGTTTCTTATTGGCTCAGGTGGAGACAATAGGTGATGCCTACATGGTGGTTTCAGGATTGCCGGTACGGAATGGGAAACTGCACGGTCATGAGATTGCACGCATGTCCCTTGCTCTGTTGGAGGCTGTCAAAACATTTAAGATTCGCCACCGACCTGATGAGCAGCTCAAATTACGAAGCGGCATTCACAGTGGTAGGAATGATAGCTTCAAAGCTTACTTAATTTGAACTAGACTTTTTAACATACTAATGGACTTTTAATTAGCAGAAACTGACAGGGATTCTTCTGGTTGTAACGAGCTTTGTTAATCTGTACACTCCATACAGACGTACTTTTCAAACTCTCCCACAGAATAGAACATTTTTTATATTAGCATGCATCATTTTGAACAGCATTTCCCATGTGTGTTTTAGGTCCTGTGTGTGCAGGTGTAGTTGGGCTGAAAATGCCTCGGTACTGTCTTTTTGGAGATACAGTGAACACATCTTCTCGTATGGAGTCGAATGGAGAACGTAAGAACCCACTGTTCCCAATCCCACCAAATAGTAACTTGCTTATAACCATAAGGACTGTAAAGTTCAAGAGTTCAGGTCAGTTTTTACAGGGTTAGTGGTTTGAGCATGACTCTATAGAGTATAAGTTATGGTATAAGATATAAGGTATAAGACAAGAACTGAGGCAGCACTTGGTGTGTTTGATTTCAATTCGAGATTTGGGATAGAAAAGAAAAATTTCAATTAGTGTATTGTTTTTTTTTTACTATTTTATTCCTAAATTATCTTTTTTTTGAACATCTGCTTCAATATTTGAGCACAGAGCTGCTTCTTCAGATATTGCATTATCAACACTAATTTTCCATAATGAAATTTACAATCATTCACGAAGCAAAAATAAATAATAAATAATAATGCTAAAACTAATTATGAAAAGATTCCATTTCCCCATATAATTGCTGCCGGATAAATGAGAACTATCAGTGTTAGATAATGCTTGACAAAAGCAAAACAAATTGCAATCAGGAAAGGAATAAATTGTAAGCATTTCTAATCTATTTATCACAGGAGAAGATAAACATAACCAGTACTGTGCAAAAGTCTTAGGCCATTAGTTATTTTGATCAACAACAACAAAAAAAATTATATTTTAAGCCAGTTATTTCTATATCTTGCTGTAGTGTGTCAGTAAGAAATATCAGTTTACATTTCCAAGCATTCCTTTTGCCATTAATTGTAGTACTCTAGTGAGATTTTATATGCACAGCGCTCCTGTGTTCATGCGTAAATCATGTTTGCCAACACACATTAGTTAACCCGGTGAAGTAAGATGTGCGAACGAAACTAATCAGGATTTATACAGTAACACTGTAATCATTCACACTGTTATCCTGCAGCTCTGAAGATTCATGTGTCATCTGCCACTCGAGATCTGCTGCAGGAGTTCAACTGCTTCCAGCTGGAGCTGAGAGGAGATGTGGAGATGAAGGGTAAAGGGAAGATGAAGACCTACTGGCTTCTGGGGGAAATAAACAACAGTGATTGAGATGGTGGGGGGAGAGAGAGCAAAATAGCTCCATGGGACCAATAAACACACACTGACTCTAGTTAAACGCATTCACAGGAAATCCAAGCAAGACTGTTCTGTTGACCAAATGCACACGTACATAATCTTGTACAGCATTGGATGATGTCTGATCTTGTATATATGTACTTTAAGATGTTTAAGATGTAAACTATAAGAACACCAGCTGCAGCTGTAAATGGAGTGAAGGATGAGTATGATTGAATATCATCCCCTGGTGGATAAGTAGCAGCACTGCTGGCTTAAAATATATGAGGCTTAATAAACATAACTTCCAGGATGAGTGTGAGAAAAGACATGTAAATATTAAATATAAAAAAGTATATCGATTTTAGTTCACCCAAAAAATCTTTTGGCTTTCCTAAATCAAATGTTTTGAAGACAAACTTTAATCACTTACTATTTTGTCATTAATTTCACTTGAATGATATTTAAAAATTATTCTTCTATTCCAGTTTTTGTTTCTTCTTTTTTCCCCCAGTCAGACTCTTTGCACTCATATTCTGCAAATTATTTCTCAAGCCATCTAGATACATTATTCTCTGGTTCATCTCCCAGATGTTCCTGCTGAATGCGGGCTCCAGTTTTGAGAGACAGTTGTTATTAATAGTTTTTGGTGTGATTGAAGCAACATTGTTGTGAGCCACATAGACCTACAGCACCTTTAAAAAAAGCATAAATAATCCACAAAAACAAAACCAAACTCCTTAAATTTCTCAGTTTGAACTTAGATCTTTTGCCCAGCTGTTTGCCCATTACACTTGCAAAGCCTATGGTATGTTTCATGAGACATTAATGACACTTTTTGATTTGACAAATAAGAAGCACTTTGCCTTTGTATTATTTTACATGCTTGTATGTTTCCCTGTGTTTCTGTTCCTGCAGGACAGTTTAACTTGATTTCCATGCTTCGTCAGTCAGTATAGCAGTGTAACGGTACTTTGCAGAATGATAATAATACATCTGGCAACATAGTTATAGGAGCCAGCAGACTATTTGCTGCATAGAGTCTCTCTCTAAATTACTCACATAAGGTCACAACTACACTGCAGCACATTCATGCAGACTCTGACATTATTTTCTTACTGCAATCGAGATCTGAATCCACGTATAGTCCTATTAAATTTCTCACTGTTCTCTTGAGAGCCTGCACACTTCAGTTACCTGCTTTACACTTCAATTACTTTCAACTACCTTGAGTGCATTTTCTCACTCATTTTTGATTTTAGTCATTCCCCTGAGCACTTAAAGGCGACAGTATTATTATTAGTTATAAAAGAGTTATAAAACGGATCCTGATTGATCATTGCATTAAGGACACACATAATATATTGCCATGTCATATAAATTGAAACCCCATTTAATACTCATTGCACCCACTATAGTGTTAGAAGCACAGTTGGCATTTAAACTTCATTGTTATATTATGAAGTTATGAAAGGAAAGGCTTAAGTTTATTTTCTGCTCAAAATTTTTCTTTGATTACCAATGTTGTGTTGTATTCACCATTAGTATTTTTAAATTAGAATTAATTTTAGCACTACAGACTTGGAAGAGGAAAACACTTCGCTTTATCTTTTAATGATTAATTTCTCACAATTTCTTGCTCAAACTAAATCTATTCCTTAATATACAGGATAACAGTGTACATAATGAGTCATTTTATTTATATGATTAAAATATGGTACTCATTCAATGAATGCAATGAATCAACATATCTGACAGTGTGTAAAGTTTACCATTTATCTGCATACTAAACAACAGAAATATGACCAAACTAAACCAACACTCTTAAAAATAAAGGTTCCGGAAAGTTTCAGTTGCACAAAATTTAATTTATATTGAAAAAAGGATCTTTAGATTATTAGAATGCTCCTCACACTAAGAATAAAAAAAATATTCTTTGAAGAACCATTCACTGAAAGTTTGTTCTACAATATGACATTTATACAGTACATTATATACATTTGTTTTATATATTGGAAAATGCTACAAGTGCATTTATACAAAGTCAAAATCACACGAGATATGATGGATGTCCGATCTAAGTGTTTGTTGGTGACAGTTTCTTTGGAAAATGAGACCAGGGAGCCTTACGTAGACACTTTATCCATCCTTTTTGTAAGAATCCATAGCTGAGGTGAGCAGGTCTCACTACTTCTAAATTGTTACATGAATCTTGGAGCTGCAGAGGAACAGAGTCACCAGAGGAACGCGCGGACAAAGTTTTCACCTTTCCAACTTGTGAGAAAGAATAAGCCTGATTTTTTGGATTCATAGGACCTTGCGTAGTTAAACAAGCCGCACGTTCTTCATTTCTGAGAAATTCATGAAACCCGTTTTCCTCAAAAAACAATGATTCTCTTCTGCAAACGCACGGACTTTCACCTAGTGTCAGAAAGCCGTAAGGAGTGGTGATTTTGCTGAGATGAGGTAATGACATTGCAGCTTTTGTGGTCGGGTCTGACAAATCGTAAGTCTGGAGATCATCCATGAAGCTCAGGTCGTGCTCCCCTGTGAACGGGCAGCAGCGTGTGAGTGCTCGGACCAGCGAGGATGGGTGCGTGGACCGGGGAATAGTGTGCCGCCGTCCACTCCCGCCTCCAGCCTCCTTCCTGCCGCATCCCTTGAGTATCTCCGGGCACAGTGAGGGGATGGTGAACTCTGGCACAGTGTCAGGTGTCACCACCAGATTCCAAAGAGGCATATGCCTTGTTGATGTTGGTTGAATCTCACGAGCGCTTGCTTGCCAAGGTTTTTCTCGCGTAGCAGGTGCAAATTCTGCAAAATCACGAGCTGGTAGATTTCTGCCCATTGTTTACACCTGGCATGTAACTTTCAGGTTTAATTAATGGTTTCGCTGGTTGTTAAGGGCATTTTCATTGCAGTCCATTTATTTTAAGATTTGTCAGAGCTTTCGAAAGACTTGCTCTGCTCCACTTCTGGACAAGAGCGACAAACTCAAGAGCCAATATATAGTCGACAAAAATAAACTCCTCCCTTTTTGATGACAAAATTAAAATGAGACTTAGGCAATATCAAATTTCATATATGCTATGTAAAGGTAAAAATTTCTCTGTAAATGTGCAAAGCAATAGAAAACTATGTATCCGTTACTATACGCTAGCCTAGTATAAGGAAAGACGAATATAATTCAGGCTACTGTATGTTCTCTAACGAAAAGAAAATAATTAAGATAGACCGAAAAGTCTCTGTTTATATAATTATTTTTATTTTATTTTGTTTAATTTAATTAAAATTTTATTTTCACTCCCTGAGTGTATCGTTTAAAATAAAACATAATAATAAAAGAAATGTAGTTTTTTTTATAGCATAAATAGACTCACAGTCCGACAGCAGTCATAAAAACATATAATTGTGCCTAGAATAAAAAATAAGGAAGCATATCAGATGTTACAGACGTTCATCATTGTCATTTTGAGGAGCTTTTTTCCCTCGGGGGAAAAATGTTTTGGCCGCCGTCGAAGCGCCATATTTTTAGCTTCTTTTCTTTCCCCTCGCAAAACGCTTGTTAGATTATTAATCTAATCTAATGAAATATTGTGGTTGTGTGCACCTCCACGGAGGCGAGGGAATGGTTTGTCGTCGCTTGTGTTTGTGGGGGAAGGAAATGAGCGCAACACCCGCCGTTTGTTGTGAAGCGGCGGGCTAATGTGAATTAGAAAACTACCGATGGCCTCAAACACTTGTTCGTGGGTAAGAGGGTATTACATGATATTACATTACATGATAAAATGTGAACACAGCAAATAACGTCCTTCCGTGTCAAAATATAAACTGTTTCCAAGTGGTATGTATTATGTAGGGGCGCAATGCTAACTTCAGTTAGCCAATAAGCTAACATATGTAGAAACAAACATACAAATTCACTGTTTGTGATTTCCATCTCTCCATGCTTGGTTAACAGTGAATTAGAAAAAAAAATGCTTATACTGTTCTTTTACACCAGAAAAACATTCACTGAATATAAACGAAACACTGCTGTATTTATAATTTATTACTTTCATTAATTGGCTCTGCTCCATACTAGTGAACTGTCTAGGCTTGGTTTTGAAACATAACCAGGAAGAATGTTGTACTGTTAGTTTTGATTATCTCACTCTTAATTAATTATTATTATTATTATTATTTTCATAATTTCTTGAATACATACTTTAGAGGATTAACTTTGTTGCAAGACATTAGTTTGTTTCACTAAGTTTTTTTTTTTTTTTTCAGGCTCAGAGACAGATTGAACATGGGTTGGAAACGCAAGTCTTCTTCTCCAGAACCACAACCGAATCCTGCCAAAGCCCCTAAGAGAGAATCTATCAGCAGATCTCTTTTCTCTCTCAAACTCTCTTCTAGTTCACGGAGAACAAAGGTCTCTACATCCACTAAGAACAAAAGCTGGACCTCAATCCAGACACTGTCTCCAGACAAACATTTCCATCAGTCCAATTGCCATGAGCAGAACTCCAGTGCAGGTAGTGTAGAAACAAGCAGTATTACTTGATTGAAGTTTCGAGCAGAGCTTGATATTTGGTTATTTCCTGTGTGTGTCGGCCATGATGAAGATGACAGTGGCAGTGTCCAGTCCTCCACTCCAATTTCATCCCCACTACAGTCAGAGGAGGATGCAGAGCTGGGTCTGGTCATCACTGTGGGTGAGTCAGACCATTTAGCCTTGCCATTAACCACTCTTCATTTAATTATGTTACTTTCTAACTAAGATAAACAGAACTATTGAATTGAGTTGTTTTCCAAAGTCTGATTGAAGTGTTATTGTTTGTCAACCTTTAGATGAGGACAGGTGTGAAGGGGAGGAGTGGCTAAAGAAACGTTATGGAGTGAATGTAAAGAAGAGTGAAATGACTCAGGTGGAAGGAGAGATCCCTGAGAAGAATGGAGATCTGGAGAAGACTACAGAAGAGCTTGAGGAAGACGATGAGAGTGAGGAAGAGCTGAAGAAGCTGGACAGCGATTTAACGCTCAAATCCAAAAAGCTCCAGCTCTCCACTGTCAACGTTCGTGACATCATCCACGTGAGTCTGATTTCAAGTCTGTTTAGTTTTTATGCATGTGTTCTTGAGACATCGAACAAATGATCTGGTAGTAATTAAACAATCTGTGAACCTTCAGGAAAAATAACATCATTATAAGGAAATTTTACCATCAAATCAGTAGTAGTTTTTTTAACAAATTACTTTGTTGTTGTTCAGGAGGTGGTAACCAATGAGCATGTTGTGGCCATGATGAAAGCTGCTATAAGAGACACACAAGATATGCCCATGTTTGTAAGTTCCACCTCTATTTATCTCTTATAGTGGATGTCCATTTGAAAATGGTAATTTTATTTGTAATATTGTTCATTTTGTTTATTTATTACATTTGATATAGTATATTTATGTCATGTTTTATGTAGGAGCCTAAAATGACCCGTTCTAAGCTCAAAGAAGTTGTTGAGAAAGGGGTGGTGAGTGTGATTTATTAATATTTTTCTTATGAGAGAAAAAATGTTTTTTGCGAATTTGAATTTCTTACATGTGAGGGTGTTGATTTCTTCCTTTTTTTTTTTTTTTTTTTTTAGGGGATGGGCAATTGGAACATCTCTTCAATAAAGAAGCCAAGTGAGATTAAGGTATCAGATTGTTATGATGTATCACCTTTGAGAATTTGTATTGTTTTGGGGGTTTTGTTTGGTTGATGTTCACTGCTAATTGGTAAATGGGACTCTCTCCTTAGCCACCCCAGTTTGTGGACATTCCCCTGCAAGAAGAGGAGGACTCCTCTGATGAAGAGTATTGTCCTGATGAAGATGAGGAAGATGAAACCGCTGAGGAGGTGCATATCACAAACACAATATATCATACTTATTAAAAAATATATATGTACTGGTAAATAGGACTTTTTTATTTAAATTTTTTATTTGAATTATTGTATAAATATCATACACCACTTTGAAAATATTAAATAAGAAAGTATTAAATACTTTTATTCAATGAGAATAAGAATTGGATTTGTCAAAAGTTCAATATCAATTTAAAATAATGATCTTTTGAACTTATTTTTCGTTAGAGGTCCATTTATAATACTTTTTTTTTGCAACTTTTCCCTCCCTCTTTTTGGCCGATAGAATATATATGTCCTTTTTTTGTGCCTTTTTAAGAATGCCCCTTTCACATGTGAAATTAAAAGGCATTTAACAAGCTGTGGTTTAATAATCACTTGTTTATCACTACCCTATTCTACAGTAACAGCCTCTTGAAGGATTTCTTAAAGAATATATTTGAATTTTCTCTCAGACGTTTTTGGAGAGTGATGTGGAGAGCACAGCCTCCTCTCCACGTGGCAGCAGACGTTCTACCTCTCAATCGCCTCCCCAATGTGATGATGCCAGCAATAGCCCCAGACTGGTACACACACACTCATATTTCATTATTTTTGCACATTGTTCAAAGTTTAAGTCTATTTTTTTCCCTCCTCATCTTTGTCACAGAATCCCAAGCTCTCCAGACACTTGATAGTTGAAGCAGTGCCTATGGGTCCTCCTGCCCCACCTCCTCAATCCTGTGGCATCTCACGGTCCCTTAGGGCCCCTGACCCCTTCATTGAGAAACTACATGCTGTGGATAAAGAACTTGAACTCAGTCCTCTCTGCATGGAGCCTTACCAGGTACCAGATCACACAGACTCAAAAATCTTTTTGTCTAGTGTATTTGGTTCTCTCTTTAAAATGTATCTGCCTGTCTGCTAAAGGCTTTGAGCAGTGGTGGCGGAGGGGAGCCGAATAACGGTCTGGTAGCTTGTCGTACTCGGTCAAAACGTCCACTGAGGGACGTTCCCTTAGATCAGCTGGAGGCAGAGCTCTGTGCGCCGGACATCACGCCAGACATGTATGATAACGTCTCCACACCAGAGGACCCTGAATGGACACAATGGCTGCAGGGACTCATGACCTCTAATCTGGACAATGAAGGTCAGGAGGTGTAGCGTCTACTGCACATGATGTTCACAAAAAGATTATATTTCATTATATTATATATTAATATATTATTATATTTAATTTGCTTTTATTTCTGTTAATATTGTAATTATGATTCAGTCATAAATACATTATTTAATTTGAGTAGGATAGTATTTACTTTAAAAGTCTGTATAATTTTTGTTTAGTGTAAGGTACTTATTTACATGCAGACCAAAGTTTTTAGACAAGTTCTTACAAGTTAGAAGAAACTGTAACTCTGAACATTACCCAAAAGAATAAATATTTAGCAAGGATGCATTAAATTGAAAAGTGAAAGTATATACTTTTGCATTGTTACTAAAGATAGAAAAATAATTAACTGCTATTCTTTTGAACATTCTATTGAAAATGATACTTTAGTTTTTACAAAAATATCAAGCTGTACAACTGTTTTCAACATTGATGATAATAGAAAACTTTTCTAAAACACCAAATCGGCATATTAGAATGATTTCTGAACGATCATGTGACACTAAAGACCGGAGTAATGGCTGCTGAAAATTCAGCTAAATAAATTTGTTTTTTAAAATGGAAAACAGTCGTTATAAATTGTTATAATAGTTCACCTATTACTGTTTTCACTGATTTTTGAAATAATAATAAATGCAGACTTTGTGAGCATAAGATTCCTTTCCCCTAACCTTTGAATGGTAGTGTATTAGATATTATTTGGGGCTGTTTTTGACACCTCTTATTGTTGTTTACTGGCCTGGGCTGAACCAGTGATCCTCCAAGTGTGATCGTGTACTTTAAACAAATCACTGTCATGCCTGTTGCACACAGATGCTGTCAAAGCACTTTTCTTAAATGTCTTAATGGCTTCCTCTGAGTGTGAGTCTAGTTTAGTGTGTGTGTGTCAGCGGTTAAATACTACCTCTGCTTTTTCCACTCATGTTTTTCGTCCCCTGACCTTTTCCCCAGTTTCCTTTCAGCATCACTGCTTTACGTGTGTTCACACACATAAAATACACAGTTCTTCTGACGATTCTCTCTCTGTATTTCAGAAGAGGCTGATGAAGATGATGACCCTGAATATAACTTTTTAGATGATTTAGACGAGCCAGATTTGGAGGATTATCGAAATGATCGTGCTGTCCGTATCACAAGTGAGTTTTTGTACAGGTTGTAGATTAGATAAAACACTCAGTTTTAAGTATTTGCTTTAAGTAATGATTTCATCTCTCTTTTGCAGAGAAGGAAGTCAATGAGCTCATGGAAGAGCTATTTGAGACAGTAAGAGGACTTAACACTAACAGAAACAAACTAAATCCAGTCACTCCTCACTCATTTTCCCTCCTATTTTATAGTTCCATGATGAGTTGGCTGCCAAAGAACAAGATGAGGAAGGTCATGAAGAAGAAGAGGAACGTGATGAGGAGGTCAATGACACGCCACAATTCAATGTCCCTCAAGCCATTAGGTAACATACCCCTCCCCCAGCCCATGTCAAGGAATCAACAGTAAGGTTTTTTTTTTTTTTTAATCATTCTATGAACATATATATATATATATATATATATATATATATATATATATATATTTGTTTAAACACATTAAATTTTCATTTTATTATAATTCAAGATTTTTTATTTTTACATTTATTATTTCATGTTTGAAATCTAATTGGAAATTTATATATTTTTTTTATTACTAATATATTGATATTTTATGAGTATTGTAATATTATACACAAATTTTTCACATATGTAATTTTTCCCATAATTTTAAAGGAACATATCTCTGATAACTGTGTGTGTGTGTGTGTGTGTGTGTGTGTGTGTGTATATATATATATATATATATATATATATATATATATATATATAGAGAGAGAGAGAGAGAGAGAGAGAGAGACTAGTGACTATTTTCTTAAATATTTGTTTTCTTATTGTTGAGCCTGTATTTATTTAATTGCATGTGCATAAATGTTGTTATTAATTTTAATGTAAAGAAAGCCAAATGCAGTTGCTTTCTGATGAAACTGTATTTTCTTGTGCAAAATGCAAAGCAAAAAGACATGCTATTACACCCTCAAGTTGGGTCCTCCCTTTGGGACAGAGCAGCAGAGGAATGCTGTTGTCTGTTTGGGTAGGGAGGCAGATAAATGCTCTGAAGTGTCCAATTGTTTCACTATAGACCCTGGACACGGAATGGACACAGCAGAGCTACATATACACCTTCACTATAGTCTAAACACACTCATTCCCCCATCCCCCTTCCCACCACTGCTGTGTACTGTACAGGTGCAGGTCTTTACGTCACTGTGGACGTGCTGAAAAGATTTCACCTACGTGCGACATGCAGAATCCAGACACAGAGGCTTTAAATAGAGCTCATTTACTGGAAAACATAACCCCTACATGCACGTACGCGCGCACACACACACAATCAAACCTCTGTCACCTACTGAAAGGGCATCCCTTAAACTGTATGCCCTTTTTCTAATGTTATGATCATGAACAGTCCCTGTTTGAGGCCTTATTTAAAACCCATCATATCAAGCTTGTAACTTCTACGGTTTTTAAGAATGTATGTAATTAACAATCAATCAGTTAATTACAATCAGTACAAAACTGTATTGAGATGGACATCTTGCACACTGTTGCAGCTTATTATTTACCCTGAGAAGGGGTCATTACAGGTTGTAGTGTGTATGTGATCCACGTGCATCGCTGTGTTCTGGTTGCAGACCGAGATGTGGTTGATGGGGGTTTTAAATGTTAACGAGGTACATTGACGTCTGTGCTGTATTTTCCACACTGAGAGTAAGTGTGTGTGCAGAATGTCCCTGTAATGCTCATTCTCTAGGGTACAGAGGGTATAAGATGTTTGGTCTGTTTAATTTGCCAGTCATATTTGATGACTGACGTAACAGTGTCATCATTTATGCTGAAGAAAATATACAAATCATTGAGTCATAATTCTGTTTTCTGTTGGTAATTCTATTATACAATTAGTATGTATGCAGCTGTCACAATTGCACACTTACATTTAGGTTTGGCTCCATTTTTATATGGAATGCCCACTTTTCTTGATTCTGTAAATTCTCTCTTGATAGAATCAACTCGCACTAATTTCTCCTAGAATGTCTTCACAATATAGAATTAAAATGAAAAGTAATTTAATTTCAATTTTTGTATATTTATTATTAATATATATATTTTTAATTCTTTTTAACTCTGTTGATAAATTGCTATCGTATAACTCATAAATGCTGTATAATAAAATTTTACACTATTTTGTTTTACAAATAAATAAAAAAATATGATCTGATACAAGTAAATTTGGGCATGACAATGTGGTAATGTATGAAAGAATGGCTATTTACTGTTAGATTTGATCAATAGTAAATTGGAACATTAAAGTGTTTTTAAACAATTCATATTTGTAAAAAGTATATTTGAAGTTAATTTAAAGTGACTACAAAGGAAATCTAAATGAAAAGAATGAGGAAATGAGCATCTACAGTTCACGAGGCAAAATCCAATAACAGCTGATAAAGTAAATTAGATATTCTTGTATATTGGCCAGTAACCGATAAGGTAATGATATTTTATGTGTCCCCTGTTGAGAATAATATTTTAGAATAATTGAAGTTTTATGTTTCATCAGAATGGCAGTTCAGCAGATTTTCTTGAACGTTTCTTGTGCAAATATAAAAACTTCCCTTAACCTCTAACGATTCACTGTTTCTATTTGTCATCAGGTTGGAGGAGCCGTTGGTTCACATGTTGACTGCCTGCAGGCGGACAGTCAGAGAGCAGCTGGATGCTTTGCAGCAGCGACGGGAGAACCAGGTTCGGTTCACCCAGCATGCAACTGGGCCTGGCATGTTTCTTATGCAACCCACCTGTCCTCTGGTGGTCACGTCTCCTCAGAGAATACAACTGCAGCAGCAAATACAGCAAGTAAGAGAGTTTTAAACACCACAATTCACAATGAACATGCTTAACTTACTTAATTTATCTTGGTTTCAAGGATCTAGTCTTTTGCCAAAAAGTGTGATTCATTTAATACATAGGGGACTCATCTTGTGTTATCTTGATATGATTTAATTTTGGTTTGAAATTAAACCCGCAGCATGTCCAGTTACTGACACAGGTCAATATGCTGTGCAACCCAGTGAAGGCACTACAGAGTGAAGCTCAAACCACCAAACATTTCCTGGTAAGAAAATTTGGAATTAAACACACCAGTGTCTTTTTTTTTTTTTTTTTTTTTAATTGACACATGGAAATAAAATGTTGTGTTGCTCGACAGATTATTATTATTATTATTATTTTTGTTTGGTTATTGAAATTCAAAAAGCAGTACAGTTACATTTTTACAAACATTTTCTTCCTTCTCTTTGAGTTTTAAAGTGTCATTTTCCCTTATATATAGAGATTGTAATTTTTCAAGATGTTATGTTTTACATGAATCTATTTTTGATATGTTCACAAGTACTGATGTATTATATACAAAATTTGTGCAAAGAATGTGATATGATAAAGGAGTTTTAACATCTTTGACATCCCTATATCAAAATCAAATGAGAACTTTCTCAAAAATTGAGATGTAAATTTACAATAATTGTTTCCTGTCCTGTGTTGACAGGGGGAGTTGCTGTCTTTTGCGGAGCGGGCAGAGGAGGAGAGATCAATGGTTAATCCAGGTTTTAGAAGCATGTTTAGGGTGTGTAACTTGCAGTCCTCCCTCAACTTGTTGGAGGAGTTAAAGCAATGTCCTTCTCTGTATCTTCCTCCCAAACCCATTCACCCAAACTCAGGTTAGGCATCTCATATGTATTTCATATAACCCAGTTAATCAAATCAATTGCACATGCATAAATGTGTATGTAAATGATGTATGTCTGCTTGGTTTGTTTCTGTAGCTCATTCGTACCCGCTGCTTCCAGCTGGTCTTGCATGGTTGTTGGCCACACGCTCTGTGTTTCTGTACCCAGAGCTTCTTCCACACTGCAGGCTGGATCCAGTACTGCATCCCCCACGCAGCAAACATTCTTACACCAAAGGAGAAGATGGGTACAAATGGCTTTGACTCTCTACCCCATTTAGATTCGGTCCTGGGAGTAAATGTTTTAATCTATAAATAATTGAATTATCTATATATATAGCATATCATCTAGTGTTTGTATATAATTTCACTTTTTAAAAACGTGTGTACAATTTTTTTGTCTGAGAAGTTAAGATTCATCTTTTGCTTTCAAATGCCTCACCAATAATACTGGAATTGGTCAGTAAAGAAAGAAATGTTAATATGGGTATTTTGCAGAGTCATGTTTCAAAACACACAATTTGTGGAGTTTGGACAAGTGACAACAGCTAGTAAACACTAGCCATACCTCCAGCCAGTTTACCTTCTGCCTCTCTTTCATCCCCTGCTCTCATCTCTTTACAGTCTCTTAGTCTTGGGGTTAAAGCACTTTGCTCAAACAGAATTCCCATATCATCTTATAAGCCGCTATCTGATCCGGCCCAAGCGTCAGGAGCAGCTGCGAGTGCGTGTGAAGGACATGATGTCCCCCAGAGCCCCACACAACATCATCAAGGTGATCTATCTGTTCATCATCTTTATATACACTATTATTTGTGGTGTTGGACATTTGCCCCTAGTTATCCCCAGTTTCTGTCAATTTGTCTGATTTCAACACCTTCTGGAATGGACCTATTGAATGGGGACAAAGACTATAGATATACAAAGACGGTTCACTCCTGTTATTTATGAATGGGAGAAACTGCAACTTGCAATATGGCAGAATATGTCCCACCTTCTAAATGAAAGCCTATCGCTGATTGGTAAAGTCATTGCATCACTGCAGTGGCTGTTAGAAGTGCCTGTTCGCATAGAATCTTTTATGGTGGTAAAATGTTTTTATGACAATGTTTTTCTTAGTTTTACTGCCAGAATCGTGTTGTTCCTCCATTACCTGTGATGTGCAGACCTGTGGTGCCTGGAGAGGAGTGCCCTCCTGTGGAAAGAGAGCAAGACGTGATGCCCAACTGGTTGAAGGTATTACAACCTCAAACTATTACAGCCTGAAGGTATTACAAGACCAGTGGTTCTCAACCTCAACCTACAAGGCCCTCAACCTCAACCTTAAATGCCTTAAACTCACTGAAACCATTCTAAAATAATTTGATCCATCTGATTTTAAGTGCACTCCTGATGGTTTCAAAATTCTTTACAGAAAAGCTTGCCATACATCCATAGAGCAGTTTGTCAGAGCAGTTTACAGGGGACCTCCTCCATCAAGTCTCCTACCCTTGTCTTCCCGAAAGGAACACGCTACCCACAGTTCCTCCCTAAAGGCGTCACTCTGCGTCTGCACCCCTCACAGAGACCAATTCGTGCTTCACAGCCCAAATCTCGACCTCTACGTGGTTTTGCCTGTCCTACTCTCACACCACTGGCTAAAGCGCCTCCATGTCCAACAGGTTCAGGAAATGTATTGACAAATGTGTCCACACCTCTTCCAGCACATGGTGTAGTATTATTGACCCAAACTTCTATCACTCCTATAAATGGGGTGTTCCCATTGGTTCACCCCCCTTTGACCCCTGCTCATGGGACTGTTCCACTGAGCACCTCTTGTCCTGTTAATTTCCAGTATGTTACTCCTGAATTGGGGGCTGGTAATACGGCACACCCTCCTGCCAACTTGCCCCCCGCTGTAGTTCAGATACCCCCGTGTGATATCCCCCTACTTAGTACTGGAACAGTCAAGGCGTGTGGCATGCAGCAGATATCCAATAATCAGAAGAAACGGACCATACCTAGAAAACTTGCTCCTTTGAAACCAGCCCCCCGGTTACCCCAGCTATTGCCCCTGTCCTCTGGTAATATGACAAACGTAAGCAACCCTGCTGTCATTATGGACCAGCCAGTATGCATGAATGTCACACAGAAATTGCCATCAGATAACGTGGTTGTTATCAAAGCCCATGAAAATGCCGCCCCACACAGATTGGTCACATCTCCCTCTCAGGATCTTGTCATACAGTTAGTCCCTGGTACACAGGCCTTGGGACATTCCTCAAGCCCCTACACTGGAAAGATGAAACAGAAGTCTGATTGTGTGATTTTGCAAACCATGAAGGATGGCACTCACATACAGTATAGTGTGGAAAATGGTCAAAGGACTGGCTTCTCTCCTCTGACAGCAGCACCAGCAGAAGACAATTCTCAGTTTGTGCTGGTTCAAACCGTTTCATCTACAGGGGTTCCTCAGTTTGTACTTCTGCCTCAAGACTCCATCGTTCTGAACCAACCTGCTCTACTTCCTGCTGAAGGTGCACCAGGAAGTTTATCCCAGAAAACTGACATCCCTACTGGCTCCGTAGTCTTAAATAACAAGGCTAGCACTAAAGTGCCTTTAAACATCATCACACCAGACACGTCATCGCCAATTGGAGGAGAAGATGCCGGCGAAAGAAAAGAGGATATTGAGGAAATGGTTGGAGACAGATGGGAAGAGGAAATGGCAGGCGCTTTGTTTGGTAGTCCTCTCCTGGCACTCTCAGAGTCCTCTTGCAGCCCTAACTCCAGTTTGACCAGCACGGATGGTGGTGATGAAGCTTCTGTGAGGGTGGAGATGGATATTGTAGAGTGTCCTCCTGTCCAATCTGCCTCTGGCAAACAGGAAACACCAGGAGTGTGTGAACACGGCACTGGAGATGGGAGGGACCAACAATCCAGCGGGGGAGAGACACAGAACAGTGGGAACAAGGAGGGACGGGGCGAGGAGAGGGAGAGTGGGGGAAATGAAGAACATGATGAAGATGAAGGCGAGAAGAGCGGTGATGGAGAAGGTGGCAGGAAAACGGATGGGGATGGAAGTGGTGACAAAGATAGGGAAGAGAAGGATGGAGATGGAGAGAAAGATGGAGATGGAGAGAGGGATGAAGAAGAGGAGGATTTCGATGACCTCACACAGGATGAGGATGAAGAGGAAGTGATGTCATCAGCATCAGAGGAATCAGTGTTGTCCGTTCCAGAGCTTCAGGTTTGTCTAAATAAATTAAAACTAAAATACTAAAAATTCGTATCAGTCATTTTAAATGCTACAGGTGAATTTAGGCATCACAGCATTAGAATATGCAGTATGAAAATACATAGTCATTTTGAGATTGCAAGGACACATTTAAATATGATGTTATGTGAAGTATTATTCTTAAATGGTTGAAATAAGAAATATAAATGGAGTCATTTTAATCAATTTCTTTCTACAGTTTTATTAATCGGTTTCCTCTGTGTTCCCTTCGGTAGGAGACAATGGAGAAGTTGACCTGGTTGGCATCAGAGAGGAGGTTGTGCAGAGAGGGAGATTCTGAGGAGGACAATTCACCCACTTCCCCAACATCCCCCACCTCCCCAAACTCCCAAAACTCCCCTGCATCCCAGAATTCGCAGGAGGAGAACTCCGAGGACGAGGATGATGGTGCGATGAAGGGTGATGAGATGGAAGCGGGGGAGGGAGAAGGTGGAAAGCTTCCTGAGGGAGAAGCACTGCCTGGTGACGACCCTCCACAGATCAGCGGGAGAGGAGGGGGGCGTGGAAGAGGTCAACACAGCTTGTTTGTTTTCAGTGATGTTAAGTTGAATTGAGCTTTGGTTTGGTTAAATTTTTCAATATGAAACGTTCTGTTGATTCAGTTTATTGACTCTCACAGGCCGTGGTCGCCCACCCCCTCGTAGTCTGAAGCGCGTTCGACGTCAGGAACGAGGAAGTAAAGATGCCTCAAAGCTGCTCCTGTTGTACGATGACCACATCTTGGACAACGATCCAATGAGAGAGAGCAAAGATATGGCTTTTGCCCAGGCTTATCTCAACAGGGTCAGACCACTTGACTCACTAGCATCTCCTTTACATCGATTAGAGAAATACTAATTGTTCCTGTCTCTCATCTTCCTTCCCTTTATTTTGCTGTTGTAGGTGCGTGAGGTCTTGCAAGACATTCCTGGTAAAGTGGAGGAGTTTTTAGGGCTGCTTTATGAGTTTGACGAGGCAGGGGAGAGTCGCAGTGTTGTAGAGTTGTTCTCCCAGCTGAAACTTCTGCTCAAGGACTGGCCTGAGCTCCTCAAGGACTTTGCTGCTTTCCTTTTACCTGAGCAAGCTCTGGAGTGTGGACTGGTAATTGCAGTCATTTTACAAACAGAAAAGAGAACTGTGGAAATAAGTCATTTGATCAGTGTGGCTAAAAAAAAAGAAATCAAAACTGTGTCTTATATGTTCTTTCCTAACCCCAGTTTGAAGAACAGCAAGCCTTTGAGAGGAGTCGTCGGTTCCTGCGTCAGTTGGAGATCAGTTTTGGGGAGAATCCATCTCATTACCAGAAGATAGTGAGAGTGCTCCAGAGTGGAAGTCCTCTCAGTCCTGCTGGGATTGAAGAGGTATAGGATTCAAGAATAAAATGAAAAGTTTTCTGCAGTGTCCTATAGGGCTGTGCGATATGGACGGAAAAAAAAAAAACTATCGCAATTTCTTTGATCAAATTTGCGATTTTGATTTTAATCACTATTTTGACACACACAGACATGCTTTACAGTCATAAATGCATTCAGTATGAATTTGAAATGCATTTCCAAAAGAAACCCAATTAGAGCTACATCAAAAAGTTGTAACATGTCTCTAGAACAGACATAAGTTAAAATAATCTTTTTTTTTTTTTTTTTTGCCATGCATTGTTCATAGAGCTCATTGCAGCGGTGCCTCGTGTTGAAATCTATGTGTTGCGCCAGGTTTACATGTACTCCGTCTGCAGTGCGTATACAGTATGGTCATAGAGCTCATTGCAGCGGTTCCTCATGTGTTGAAATCTATGTGTTGCGCCAGGTTTACATGTACTCCGTCTGCAGTGCGTATACAGTATGGCCATAGAGCTCATTGCAGCGGTTCCTCATGTGTTGAAATCTATGTGTTGCGCCAGGTTCACACGTACCTGTACTCTGTCTGCAGTGCGTATACAGTATGGTCATAGAGCTCATTGCAGCGGTGCCTCGTGTGTTGAAATCTATGTGTTGCGCCAGGTTTACATGTACTCCGTCTGCAGTGCATATACAGTATGGCCATAGAGCTCATTGCAGCGGTGCCTCATGTGTTGAAATCTATGTGTTGCGCCAGGTTTACATGTACTCCGTCTGCAGTGCGTATACAGTATGGTCATAGAGCTCATTGCAGCGGTGCCTCGTGTGTTGAAATCTATGTGTTGCGCCAGGTTCACACGTACCTGTACTCCGTCTGCAGTGCGTATACAGTATGTGTCTCTCCTCTCTCTCAAACTGTGTCCTGTGCACTCACAAATCTCTCTATGCTCATGCGCTAGATATTAATTATTTTCGCACCTTTCTATTTCTAACCTTTTCTGTTCACATATTTTACAGCATGCAGTGTGAACGTTATGATCCGTTAACATGGGCTTGGAAAAACCCGGTCTGCTCTGTTCTCGCACTACATTTAGGCATACTGCATTCTGATTGGATCGAGAGGTCAGGGCCGTGGAAAATCGTGCTATAAAGCGATTTAGAATTTGCGCACGCTCAAATAGTAATTTTATGACAATTTAGATTAATCGCACAGCCCTAGTGTGTCCTATAGAAATACACAACCATTGTAAATGAATGTAGCATTAATTGATATTATTGAATCAATCGTTTGTCTGTAGCTTCACAGCAAATACTTAAAGTTTATTAGACTGTTTGTTTTCCTAAATCCTGTTATTTCTGCTTTTGTAACTCAGCTCAAAACACAGATGGCCACCCTTCTTAAAGGCCACACACACCTACAAGGAGAATTTTGGATGTTTTTTGATGAGATGCGTCCACCCCCAGCACGTCCTGGCCAGTTTGAAGAGGCGGTTTGGCCGGAAGACGTGGGCACTGGGACAGATGGAGAAGCGGGGATGAGTTTGGCCTCTAGAGGTGGTGTATGGGGAGGATTTGAGGAAGTCACTCTGCCTGATCTAGAGGAAGATGAAGAGTCTCACAAGATTCGACAGATCAGGAGCAGGAGGAGGAAAGAAATGCGCACACATGGCAACTACAAGGTGTCTTCATTTTGTTCATCCCAGTGAATTTGTTTCCTCCATTCTTGATAAGTTGTTAATCTCATGCTTTTTTTTTCAGGACTGTGATTGGCCTGAAAAAGATTGCTCATGTCCCTGTCATGACTCCGGCCATGAAGCCAAGCATCGCAGGCATAAGAGGAAGGGATGCTTGCGTTGTAATGGCAACAAGGTGCTTGCTATGCTCAGTTTTTGGTTTGACACAACAAAGCCTTGAAATATATGGAATTGCCACAATTATTATAAGATGTTTTGATAGAGACTGTTTCCTCATAATGTGTTTTTCACATTGAGGAGGACTCCTAAATGTTTTTTATTTTGTTTTTTGTGATCAGGCCACTAATGGTTCCAAGGTACTGAAGAGTCGCGATTCTGCATTTCCATCTGCGGATGCACAATCTGAAAGAGGAGGGGAGGAAAAGGAAGAAGAAAGAGTACAAGGGGAGGATGGAGAGGCAGAGAAAGAGGTTAAAGATGAGACTGGCAGTGGAACAAACAGTCCACATGATGGTATAGCATAATTTATTTCTGATTTACTTCTAGTTTGGTTTTGGTTTTTAATAATTATATATATATATATATATATATATATATATATATATATATATATATATATATATATATATATATATATATATATATAAAATTTTATTTATTTTTTTTCAAAGAAATGAATGCTTTTATTCAGCAAAGATGTTAAACTGATCAACACTGACAGGAAAGAGTTTTATAATCTGTAAATAATAAAATTTCTGTTTTCAACATTGATAATAGTCAGAAATGTTTCAAAAAATTATAAAATGATTTCTGGAGGATCGTAGCATTTAGAAACCGTAGCATTTAAAATGGTAATAATGTCCCAATGTTGCTTTTATTTTTATTTTCAAATAATTGTATCTCGGCCAAATATTTTCCGATCATAATACACCATACATCAGTGGAAAGCTTATTTATTCAGCTTTCAGATGGTGTATAAAACTAAATTTAGAAAAATTTACACTTAAGACTGGTTTTGTGGTCCAGGGTCATATATATAGAATATCGATTTATGTATTATATATAGTATAATATATGTTTGTTTTAAAATGCAGGAGTTTTCATTGTCATATCTACAGTGTACTGACAGTTTACTGGAAACTCCTGACGTTAAAAAAAAGAAATAATCTTTACCTGATCTGCAGATGGTGATGGGACTGTATGGGAGGGAGATGAGAGACCCACTTCTCCAGTCCTAGAGGAGCAGAAAATACAGAACAAAGACGATGACAAGAAAAACGAAGAGGAGATGCATCATACAACTGCACTACAGCACAGTAGGGATGAAGACGATTCAGCTGAATCCGGAGAGAGAGATGCCACTCAGCAGAGCACACTGAGTCCAGTCTTAGACACACCTGTGTGTGCCAAAAACATCTCCCTCACTCCCAGTGGAGAGAGGGTCATTCTCTGGACTAGGTAAGCACAACCATAGATCATGATGTGTTTTCGAGCATCTTCTGATGGTGCTTGTGTTTTACTTGGCCCTCTCTTATCATCTGATTCACAGGGAGGCAGATCGAGTGATCCTTACTGCCTGTCAGCAGCAAGGAGCCAATCAGAGCACCTTTCAGGCTGTGTCAGAGCAGCTCGGCAACAAAACAGCCAGCGAGGTACCAGAGTTATAAAGATACAGATCTTAGTAGCATTCTGGCATTCTTTTTTCCTTGCATTTTTTAACATCAGTGCTTCTGCAGGTTTCAAGGAGATTTCGGGACCTGATGCGTCTGTTCCATACATCAGCATGTCAAGCCAGCTCGGAGGACGAGGCTGCCGAGCAGCAGTCTGCCACTGATGAGGAACAGGACTGAGCCCTGCAGTCATAAAAGGATCAGACTTTTCTCCATTCATATGAACTGCTGACTATGTGCATTAAAACACTGATTCAGTTCATCTAGCTGGAGACTAGTCATGCACATAAATCCTAAAACTTGAAATAACACCTGACAAAGATGTATTTTAAGTATGGTGACAAAGGGTCAGAAGGTCTCTGTTACATATGAAGTATGACTCCACTAAATATGAAGGTGTTATCAAACACATGCTAAACACAGAAATCCAACATACACAAAAGTTATTACTGAAGAATTGTAGCACAAAAATGGCTCCGGTTCTGACAGGGCCTGATTGTTATATTATCGTTGGTGGGTAGATTTTATACACAAAATTTAATTTGATTAGTGAAAAGATACAGATTTTTTTTTTTTTTTTTTTTTTTCCAATGTAAAGCACTAACCAGCAGATTCTCACCAACATCGTCGCTAACTGACTTATTGTATATTCTGTGAAAATATGAACATACCGGTATAGGGGGTTAGGGGTTTATGTACAGTATTTTTATATTGGGGTGATTGTTTTTATTTTGCTTCTGATGTTAGTTTTGTGAATGATGCACACATTGTTGGAAATCTGGAGAGAAAATTGGTAAAATTATTATTTATACTGAGTTTTGTGTAAGACAATACAATAAAAAAAATTGGCTGTGTGTATATTACACGCAGTATAACTTGTTCACTGATTTTTTTTTAATTAAAAGACTGAAATCTGTTACGAGTCCTTCAATATACTGCATTTGATTATCTGTTTGTATAATATTTACTATTTCATGTGAATTGGGTAATATTATTTTCATAAATATATAAGATAAAGCAAAAAAGCCCTACGTTAAGCGCGTTTCGTTAATCAATAGCGCTGAACCTTTTCGTTTTCCGTAGTTGCGTGTCCTTCTGTTGTCATGTCTCCCTTGCTGAACGCGTGGTAGCGATTATTGCCCATTTTCCTCTTTTATAGCGGTACGAGCCTAAATTTATTTATAATGTGTTATCGGATTTACAGTTCTTTGACAGTTTAAGAATTTATTTAGTATTAACAGATATTTAGAACCGCTATATGTGCAGTTGCCTGATCTGTGTTTTACTAACTCCAGCCTCCTTGTGCAAGTTCTGAGAAGTTATTGTGGAAATGGCAGAAATGGTCCAAGAAAAGAGTACAGGACTAAAGTTCGCAGAGCAGCAGCTTCTGCGACACGGATGGGAAAAAGGTCAATCAGAACATGACCCGTGCAGACAGTTTTATACATCTGAAACACTGCATAATCTTTGGCGTATTCATGTAAACAATCGACTGACACACGCCAGGTCTGTTTGATGATAAGTAATATTTAGACTTGTATTGCAGGTAAAGGTCTGGGCAGGTCAGAGAATGGCATCTCAGAAGCTATTAAAGTCAAAATTAAATGTGACAAAAGAGGGGTGAGTTGAGAGAACATCCTTTTGTCATTTGATAATTTCTCTGAATACAGCATGTAGGTAGTTGACAACATGGACATGATGGTTGTTTGCAAAGCATTTTAGTTATGCATAATGGACAGTTATGATGCTCTAACTGGTTCACCCTGTATTTGCATTTTACAGTCTCTTAATATCAGGTCATAAAACCAGTGTATAATAATTATACATGAATTTGAAATGTTGGCAAAAAGGAACATATAGGCATATCTCTGTGCAGGTCAATTGATTTATGTCTAGCCTTTGAGATTTTAAGCTACCTGCTGTCATAGGCCTTATATGTACATTATGTTTGTATTTATTATGTACTGTTTGTATTCAGATGGGCCATAAGGAAGGCGAGCAGTTCACTTTCCACTGGTGGGACCATGTTTTTAATAAAGCCTCGTCCAATCTGGTTGTGGAAACAGGTCAGGTGAGTAATATGAAGGGGATTTAAGTACATTTTTACCATTACTTAGAAATCATCTCTTTACAGCGGGTGTTGTTTTTTCGTAAGCATTATGTATCACATTTTGTGACTATTTATCACAGTTCAGTTTTATCCAAAGCCACTTACAAACAAAAAACATAACTAGCAAGGTCAGACATCTAGATTAGGAAATGCAAATGTGAAATGCAGAATATATAAATATTTTTATATAGCTTGTTTGTGATTTGATAAATCTGGTTAGTAAATACACACAATTTTAAGTTGTAAAAAAAATCAAATTTATAGCAAACTGGGTTTTTTGTGAATGAGAGCATATTTGCTTTGTTGGATCATCAGATGTTGTCATTGTGGTTTAGAACGGTGTGGTGATGAAGAAGTCAGATGACGGCAATGATGGATTGATCTCCAACAAGAAGCCACGCAAGGCTCGGCAAGCCAAGTCCATGCTTTATGGATGTTTTGTCAAGGTACAAATAATCAATAAAACAAATCAGTAGTGCTTCAGTATTTGGATTATGCTGTTGTTGTAATGTCCTGCTTCTCCATTCTTAGTCAGCTACACTGCTGTCTGGTGAGGAGCAGTCAGAAAAGACCTCTGAATCAGATGACAGGAGCAGCAGTTCTGAAGATGAGGACCAGAACCTGGACCTTTCCAGCACTACAAAGTATGAGCTGCCAATATTACAAAATCCTCATAGATTGAATACTATCATTGTTTCATGTCAGCCAGCTCAACGGTCTGTGTTTCTGTCTGTCTCTTTTAGGCTGTCAGATACAGATCTGCTGAAAGCTTGTGGAGGACGCACAGCACACAAGTAAGCTCTGATCTCTTCAGGTTTGCACGATGATGCATCCCAATCTGCAGTATCCTCACATTAATGTGTGTTAGTCAAACTAGTTTAAATTTTAATACTAGAACTTCCTGCATTTAACAATTTCTATCTATCACATTTGAGCAGGACTTCATTCATAGATCGTGTAATATTATCAAATCAGTGTTATTTTACTAGTTATATATTATTATAGTATTAATAACCTGAATTAGCATTTTATATTTTTAGGTTTCACTTTGAGTTTGTCTTTTTGTTCATATTATATTTTTTTAACTTGATTTTTATTTTGTCTTTAATTTTAGAATTTAAACTATTTTAATACTAAACATTTAAACATTTCTAATTGTTGCCTTGGTAATAGTACCTTTTGGTGTTTTGTCTGGGTGCGTGTATGATAAGATAAGATAAGATAGTGATGTTTGTTTGTTGTGTGAATAGAGGAGCCAGACATGGACTCACTATGAGCGCCAAACTGGCCCGGCTTGAGCAGCAGGAGCAGGAGTTCATGATCAAGTATGGTAAGAAGAACCACACTGCTGAAACATCCACAAGCAACACTGATTGTCTTTATCGTGATGGACATCCAGATATTAAAGAGAAAACAAAACGCAAGAAATCAAAAAGGCAGGAGGAACCATCAGAAAATAACATCCATGAAGATAAGATGACGACAGGGGTGCTTTCGAGTTATGATACTGAGGACGGCAAACCCAAAAAGAGGAAAGAGTCTAATGATGCTTCTGTGAATCATGATCTGATCGCAAATTCAGAGCCGAAGAGGAAGAAAAAGAGAAACCGCAAAGAGAAAGCAGCACCTGAGGATCGTGTTGATGGAGACTGCAGCATAGATGTGAATGAGGCATTCACACACACATCAGAGGAGCAAGACACACACCTGCCGACAGATGACAGCATGCACAAGAAGAAAAAGAAAAAACGGTTCAAGGTGGCTGCTGAGATGGCTGACGCAGATGAGATCAGTGAGGAATCCACAGACGCACACCGCAAACAACTACAGGAGGACAGTACTGAGTATCAACAAACATCTGATAATACCTTCAAGAAGAAAAAGAAGAAAAAGAGCTCTACCACGGAGAACTCAACTACTGCAATGAGGGTAACAGAAGACGCTAGCAATGAAGCACAGATAATGGACACACAAACAGAAGGACAGGAGAATGAAAGGAAGAAAAACAAGAAAATGAAACGAAGCAAAAAGGAATAGGAGTCAAAAAATAAATTAAAAACAGCAGAGAGTGAACTTGCATTCTTCCAAACTCACTACAAACACAAGTCGTCGATCAGAATCTGGGCCAGGATGCTAGGATCAATTCTCCAGAAACAGACTATTAGCTGAGAGACTTGACTTGAAAAAATGCAAGCCTGTTCAGATCATGTTTGTAATGCAGCATTCATATTTATTCTTACCAATTATAGTCAATCTTGAGACCCACAGGTGACGTGAAATGATTTTATTTGACTGATATGCGATACATTTGTGTAATGAATATTACATAGCATTTCGACAATTACAAAAATGTGATGAACTGTGAACAGTTTGGAGTGATTTGTGTGGCTGAAGGATTTATTCAGTCACAAAGTTGGATGTTGTTTGACAGACAGGAAGGATGGGGCAGAAGTCATTTTCCTACAGTAGGCGTCTCTCTAGGAGCTGTAACTTGAAAACACTGCTTACAAATCAAACTGTCTTCTGCTCATGTTGAGGGGCCACTTTGGTTTTGTTGGGCTTGTAGGAAGGTTGGCCATGTTAAAACTTCCACTTCGCAGATCCATCTATTCCTCATGTAACAATATGCTGATAACCAGCTTTTCAGTGGGTTTTTGCTGGGCATTGACAGAACGCATTCCCCGTATCCTTTCAAGGGGTCATCGACCCAGAAACTGAAAGGAAAATATGGAAAGCTTCAGGTGGTTGCTTTTTAATTGTAACTGATTAATATTTTTTGATCCATTTCTTCTTTTTCGTGGTTTATCAAAAGGAAATTTATTTTCAGTAAAAAAAGAAACAAATATATTTTTTTTAATTATATAAATACTGCCTGTTACTTCAGTAAAAATGATCAAATAATTATAAAAATGGTAATAGTTTAGTTAATGACATTTCTTATTATTACTCTTCTGTTGCCATTTTTTTAGACTTACCCTTCCTCGAGTTCAGCGCCAGTGCTCCAGACCCAAGTTTCTTTCTTTTTAGAGAGTCCCATCCAGTACCCGTGATATTCGTCATAATATGATTGGGCGTGCCGATTGATGAATTCCTGAATTTGCATAAGATTATAAGAACAGTGTTATAATCATGGAAATCATACAATAAATTTACTGTTGGCAGTCATTTATATCTTGTACAGTGTAAACCAGATGCTTGATCTGTTGATCACAATGTCAATGTTTCAAAGTCACTTTGAACTCATCAGAAAAGATTTTTAGTTCTTTGCGGCTAGTGGAAAGACTGTAAGAACACTGACAAACTATTTTTAAGTTTGGAGATTAAATCTTTGAGGAAGAGAAAAATTAGACCATTCTTGTGTATTTTAATACTTCATTTTCTATACCTGTTCCTCAACACTGTCTATTATGGCCAGCTGAGCTCCATATCCCTTGCAGTATTCCTGACTCTCTGTCCACGATTTCCAGGGCCAGTCTTTCATGAAATAGTAACAGCTGGAGCCATTCTGAATCCAATTTTGAAAACAAGGTGTACACTGCACCCCTGTGATGGAGAATAGCTCAGGTTAACTGGAGGAAGAACAAACTTCACTCCTGATTCAGTACAACAGCTTACCATTTCCAGTGGACTGACAGTACTCATCCACTAAAAAGCGGCTCTTCTTCAGTATGAAGTCCAGTGTGCCATTCATCTGTTCCCCCTGTGTCTTCAGCCTGGCTCTCTCTCGCTCCAGCACTTCCTTGTCTGCCAGTAGTTGCAGATTGGTGGCTTTCTCTTGAATGTGCTGGGCCTGTATAAAGTGATTGCCTGAGGTTAAACATTATTAAAAGTCCTTTTCGTTTACCAGAGAGGAAATTATAACTATATAAAGGGATAGCTCACCCAAAAATGAAAACTGTCATCATTTACTCACCCTTGAGTTGTTCTAAACCTGTACGGATTTCTATATGGACACAAAATATATTTGAACAATGTAGGTAACCAACAGTTTCTGGTTCCTATTGAATTCCATAGTATGGAATAAAATATTTTATGTTGTATCTTCTTTTATGAAATTCATACAGGTTTGGATCAACTTAACATGAATTTTCATATTTTGGTGAACTATCCCTTGAGGTGCTGTATGTCTTTCAGGCTTTACTCTTACCAGAATGTTGTTGTATTTTGACATGTGAATGTATACTACAAGACAGAGAACAAACAAACGGAAAAAAAGGCAAATTGTTAGTTAAATATAAAGTACTTGTAGACTCATGCAATGCAGTGGTTCTGTGATATTTTAGTATTTATAAGTTTAGTAGGCATAGTCATTAATCACTCCATTGGCTTACATTGCACCTATATAAGCTTTTAAGTAATTGTGAAAGTTCTGACATAAGACAACATGACACTTGAGAAAGTTTCCAGTGTTGTCACGCAGCAACATTTCTCTTTTCTTGACACATGTCTATGTTGGGAATTTTTTGAGGTTACATCAGGAGTACTCTTTTTATTTTATTTGTTTTCTTCTTCTTCTTCTTATTTACTTTAGTTCTAGCTCTGATTGAATATACTTAAACCAGTTTAACCTTAACAGCACTTAAACCAACATGGTCTTTGAGCTTCCTTGCACAGGGCTAGAACGCACCAAATGTAGGACTGAATGATATTTTGGTGTTGTGTAAATGAGTGCTTATCCTTACTGAAAACGCTGACAGCTGTTAACCCAGCAAGCAGCAGGAAGCAGAGCAGCCCCAGAATAACTGTAGCTCGTCTGTACACTGAAAAGGTTGGGGTGGTGGCATCTTTTGCTGAATAAGAATAATACTAGTTTGAGTATAGTGCGAGCTTATGATAGTGCATGGTAACATTTGACAAACTAAGACTTAAAGATGTTCTGTTTTGTTAGGATTAAATGATAGGTATACAATTTTCTGTACCTTCCGTCAGAGAATCATGTGCTGGCAAAACGGATTTGTCTAATGAACACTCTGCAGCTGAACAGGAAAGAGCAGAAAAGGAAAAAGTACCATGTAACATATTTTTTTTTTTTTTTAAGAAGTGAAATAATTTGTATGTCATTCAGACTTGTTAAAAAATCCCCCAATTTAAAATTGTGTGTGTATATACATACATATGTATATATATATATATACACACACACACACATATCCATATATATATATATATATATATATATATATATATATATCCATATATACTGTATATATATATGTGTATATATATATATATATGTATGTATATATTATATACATATGTGTGTGTGTGTGTATATATATATATATATATATATATATATATATATATATAAACAGTATTACAGTTGATACATAGATTATTGTAAATATGCTAAATACATAAATATAAAAATAGTTTTATACTAAATGTCATGTTTCTTTTCTTTTTTCTTTTTGTGACAGATCTCTTACCTGAGGTCTCAGGAGCTGTCTGTGAAGTTGATCGTTTTATTTTCACCTCCGCATAAACAGACTCCTCGAACTTTGCCACTTCAACTTTAATAAGACAAAAATTCAATTCATTAATTTATATTATGATTATTCAAATAAATTAATAAAAATAAAAACTACTTTAAAAAAATTTTTAAACGGACTGAGCAAATGTTAATATTATTGTAAGATCTTGAGTTTCTTTGCCATCACAAAATAAAAAGAAAAACACCTACCTGTAGATTTCTGATTATCAAATGGCTTAAAGCAGACTGTTGAATAAAACAACTCTTCTTCCATACTTGCTCACCTTCACAATCCACAACCAGAGAGAAAGCAGCAGTGTGATTAAATCCAGTCAGTCAGCTTGAACAGAGACATTTGTGGCAATCAGAATTTGGTAAGAACAGATTTCCCAGACAGCAACATAGTGATGGCCCAGATCGTGAAATCCATGTTGGCCAGATCTGGTTGCTGTCTGGGTTTGGTCAGAAAACATGTCTCATTTATCATATTCATACACAAGGAGGTTTCTGAAGTGTCTGTTAATGCTACATTCTACCTTTATGGAAGCTTAATAACAATACAATACAACATTTCCAATTACTATTGAAAGCAGAAGTGATATCTTTCAAAATTGTGGTCTTCCTGCACTATGGCACAAACTTGTATGCTTTTTGAGGAAGTTTGATATGTAGTCCTATCACTAAGAAAATGTGATTTATTTTCACATATAGACATTATTATAATGTCTAAACTGAAACCTGACTGTAAAAATCCAAGTCGATAGATACATTTGACATTTTTATCATAAACTTATATGTAAATGTGTAAAAAAGCCGTAAACAATTAAGGCCTCTATATACACAATAAAGAAGCAATATAGATAATTTTTACTGAAAGGTAATTTTCATTCTGCCGTTCATCCTTGGTTGACAAGAAACTATTTTCTCTGATGTATTGTCACCATATTGCCACAAGAGGGGGCAGTAAATTAAAGTGATAAAATGTAGAGAACATCAAGAATTATAGAGATCGTTCAGCCAAAAATAAAAATTGTCATTATTTACCATCATGTTGTTCCAAACAGACTGGAACTTTTACTGTAAAGAAAAAAAAATGTATGCAGTGAAAGTGAATGGTGACTGAGGATGTCAGTTCCTAACATTCTGCCTTATATCTCCTGCTGCGTTCCACAGGAGAGAGAAAGTAGTACGGGTTTGTAAGTAATCCAGCAGTGGTACGGTTAACTCTGCAAATTACATCACTGCTTTCCTTTGCATTCTGATCATCCACCCCTCCTCCTTAACTCCTTCGCCCTTCCCCTTCTCATTGTCTATGAAAGGAGGGTCTTTCTCTCCCCTGTCCATTCAGCCGCTGGGCACTGGGACTGTGGTCCAGACCTCACCCTCAAGCCTGTCATTATAATCACTTAGCAGTCACAAAGACCTCCAGCCCTTCACAGGCTCTGTGCACAGTTCCAGTGAGACTTAATATTTCACACCACTCTGAGATGGAGCTTCTAGGTGGCCGAGTGCCCTTCACCCAGTTTCAGGAGGAGAAGTACCAGATGCTGGAACTGAACCAGCGACTCGAATCGTACTTAGGCCATGTGAAGCTTCTGGAGGAGGAAAACAAGCTACTGCGAGAGGAGATCCACACTCTCAAGAGCAGCAAGGAACCACCGGGTCAGCGCAAAGCTCAAGAGGAGGCTCTCAGCCAGGCCAGGAGGATGTTGGAGGAGGCCTGGAGGAAGAAAGATCGTGTGGTAATGGAAGTGGAAAACTTGATGGAGGATATAGAGGTGGTGAGTATTCAAAGACAGAAGGCAAAGAATGCAAAGGCTGAAGCGCAGAGAAAACTCATGGAGAGCAGGAAGGAGCTGGAAGAAGAACGTAGAGCTCAGATATGGCTGAGAGAAAAGTCTGGCCAACTTGAGAAAGACCTCTTGCTACAGATGCAAGTCCACCAGGAAAACATGGAAACCTTGCATGATTCTCTGAAACAGACAAAGCAAGTCTTGATGACTCCACAACCCACGCAAACTACCAGCATCCCAGACCTGGGACAAGAGTACAGCTACAGAGCAGCTCAAGCCTGGCAGGAGGCAACCAACAACTATCAGAGACTGGTTGGACGCCTGGAAGAAAGTCTAAATCAAGCCAAAGCTAACATGGCAAAGATTCATCAGGAGAAGAGAGAAAACCAGCATCAAGTTCAGCATTTGGCAAAGGAGCTTGAGAGCACTAAGACTAAGAGAGAGATGTTGGAGAAAAATGTAGTGCAGCAGAGAGAAGAACATACACAGGAGCTTCAGTATCTTCAGGTATTAGTTTCAACTTATGGACAACCAGTTCAATCTCTGTCATTGTTTACTTACCTTCATATCTTTCCAACCTGTGTGACTTACTTTCTTCTGTAAAAATAACATATTTGGAATAATGCTTCATCTGTTTTTGTCCACACGATGGAAGTCATTTGGGTCCAAAACATCATTAGACCTTGCTTTTACTGTATGAACAAAAAATAATGAGACATTTTTCTAAATATGTTCCACAGAAGGTCATACAAGTTCGGAACAGGACAAATTTATTCATCTGTGTTCCTTTCTAATATTGTATAAGAAATAATTCAATTTTCTGCATTCTCTTTACTTTAACATATATTTTTGACGAAAACGTCTCCTATCTTTGTGCAGGCCCAAGTAGATGCTCTGGAGCTGGAGAAAGACAGCCTGGGGCAGCAGATAGACAGCCTGATGGTGGACAGACAAAATCTGCTGCAGGTCAAGATGTCTCTTGGAATGGAGGTGGCCACATACAGGTACTTCTCCTCAACATCATCACAAATACCAGCAAAATACAACCTCCCCTTATTATTATCTTCAGACCCATCTTTACATGAAGTGAAATATGGATGTAGCTTTTGATGAGTCTCCCCTCCTCTGCACTGTGGGATTTATAATTTATGGAGGTCCAACTAATATGATCAGTGGGTCTAAAAAGCATCTCAGGCACCCTGAGAGGGGTAACTTTAGATAGGTCAAAGCGAATGGACCCTCTCCATTTCCTACCTGGCACTGACCCTGATCCATCAGCGTGGATGAGGGCCATTAAAACGGGGGTGGGGGTGTTATTCATTAAATTAATTACGTGTAATTATAAGAAATGTGTACACCAGTTTATTATTACAATATGATGCCGTGTCTTTCAAAAAACTTTTAAAGACAAATTTTCTTTAGGTCTTTTAAAGTTTTTGAACACACACACACACACACACACACACACACACACACACACACACACACACACACATATATAGAAAGATCCACATTTGTTGTAAAAATGAATTGTGTATTGTTTTTGTTAATTACAATACATGCATTTGGCAGGATACCCGTTACACTAACAGTGTGTGTACAGTTGTAAATGCCAACCCTTGCATATGTTCAGTGCTGCATGCAGGAGGTAAATGAATTGATGCCAGACTGAATCCTGCAGATGGACTGACAATGATAAATCTGACACACTATTTGCATAATAACAGAACTTAGCACAGGACTGCAGCTAAAGAGCATGACTCCATCTCGTTTAACCCAACCTTCACATAAAAGAAAGTGCTGTGATGCTGACAGCTGCTCTGCTGCTTCTTTTACAGAGCTTTGCTGGACAGCGAGGGCCAGAGAATTGACAGACCAACAACAAAAAAGACCAGTTCTGCTTTCTTTTTAGGTAACATTCTTTTTAAAAAAAATATTTATCTTTTTCATTTATTTTATTATTCTTTTTCGTATTATTTTCATATAGTGTTGGCTGTTCGGACAATGGGAAAGTGAAATAAAACTTTCAAACTTAGTAAATCTAGCTTCCTGTGCTAATCCCATAGACCACTGTAGCAGATAGCTTCACTTTCCAGTAATGCAGGCTTGGAAAGCATAAAGATGTTCAATACATCTCCATTACAGCTCATTCACAGTTAACGGCTAGTGTATATTCTGATGACTCCCCTGGGAGGCAGATCAAGGGTCTATGTCTGTCTATTTCATACTGTCTCCATCTATCCCTTTAGCCTGGGGCTTTATTCATTCCAGTCAACCACATTTGTTCCAATAGCATCATAGTTATCAGGGCATGGGACATCAGCCACTCTGCTATATTTTAACTGTAAATAAACTTCCTCATATCTGTTGCTTTATTAAAAGCTTACAGTCTAACCAGTGTAGTCGGAATCCTGAAACAATGACTTTGAAGATTTGGTTATTTTTAGTGAATCAAACACATACATCACACAACTAACTGAGAGACAAATCAGTGTAGTGTAGCTCTGTCTGTGTGACAAAGCCTGTCTCACCAACTTCTTGTTTCTTGTTACAGATGTGCTCTCAAAGCCCACTGGGACCCAGCCAGCCTCACAGACTACTGCTGCTTCCTGCCATGTCAGCAATACTGTGTCTACAAGGCACAGATCAATCACCTCCTCTCACACTCTGCTGACCAGAGCGACTCCATCATGGACCCCGACACGAGGGACTCCACAGAGAACACCGACCAGTACCTCAGTGACAGAAAAGACAAAGGTTCATATCTCAGAGCAGACTGAGAAAGCTGCTGAGGAGTCTGTGGATCATATACAGCAAGAGAAAGTCCATGAAGACATGGTCCTCAAAACAACACTCCCCGCTGCAGAACCAGAACCACAGCTCAAACCAGAAAATTCTGAGATTAAGGAGAATGAACCAATACAGTTCATGAAAGCTCAGATGGTTGAATGTAAAACTGATGCATCTGCATTGATAAGTGCGTCAGCTGACCAACCAAGTAACTTGTCCCAAACTTCAGAGACAGAAATCTGGGCTGGTCCATTCACAGATCCTGCAGGGGATTCAGAAGAAGGGAAGCATGAGGACACTGAAGTGTCTTTTGTAATGGCCCAGATCTCACGTGCACCTAAGGTTGCTTGTGAAGAAAATAAAACCATAGCAGACGATGAAAAAGATGATGCCTGTAAAATGGATGTAAGATCAGAGAACATCAGTGAAAGCCACACATTTGCATATGGAGATGCAGAGAACAATGATGATGATGCATTAAAATCTAGCCATATCAGTGCAAACAACAGTATAATGGGTTCATCGTTCCTCAAGCAAGGAACTTTAGATATGGCTGGTGATTTTGGCTATCATGAAGATTTAATGACGGTAGATAAACAGGACAATGTGAGCAATATTAGTGAAGAGGGAAAAGAGCAAATGAACAGTGGAACTGATGCAGCGATTGATTCAATGAAGGAGATGGATAGACAGAAAGAAATTGAACCAGAGAATGAAATGAAAGTGGTGATCCCTGACTCTGAGGAGGAAGAAGAGGATGAAATGAACATTGATGCTGACACAAAGTTTACAAAAGAAGATACAAATGTGACTGAAATAGAAGAAGAAGAGATAGAAGTGATTAAAAGTGACTTTTCTGCGCCGGATGAAGTTGTAGATTCTTCCATGAACAGTGATCATCAGGAGAGTTTAGAAAAGACTGTACTGCCAACTGAACCCCATTCAGATCAGACAGTAAATGAAGAAGATCCTTCGAAACCAGAAGATTCTGAGATTAAGGAGAATGAACCAATACAGTTCAAAAAAGCTCAGATGGTTGAATGTAAAACTGATGCACCTGCATTGATAAGTGCGTCAGCTGACCAACCAAGTAACTTGTCCCAAACTTCAGAGACAGAAATCTGGGCTGGTCCATTCACAGATCCTGCAGGGGATTCAGAAGAAGGGAAGCATGAGGACACTGAAGTGTCTTTTGAAATGGCCCAGATCTCACGTGCACCTAAGGTTGCTTGTGAAGAAAATAAAACCATAGCAAAGGACGAAAATGATGACACCTTTGAGATAGATGTAAGATCAGAGAACATCAGTGAAAGCCACACATTTGCATATGGAGATGCAGAGAACAATGATGATGATGCATTAAAATCTAGCCATATCAGTGCAAACACCAGTATAATGGGTTCATCGTTCCTCGAACAAGGAACTTTAGATATGGCTGGTGATTTTGGCTATCATGAAGATTTAATGACGGTAGATAAACAGGACAATGTGAGCAATATTAGTGAAGAGGGAAAAGAGAAAATGAACAGTGGAACTGATGCAGCAATTGATTCAATGAAGGAGATGGATAGACAGGAAGAAATTGAACCAGAGAATGAGATGAAAGTGGTGAGCCCTGACTCTGAGGAGGAAGAAGAGGATGAAATGAACATTGATGCTGACACAAAGGTTACAAAAGAAGATACAAATGTGACTGAAATAGAAGAAGAAGAGATAGAAGTGATTAAAAGTGACTTTTCTGTGCTGGATGAAGGTGTAGATTCTTCCATGAACAGTGATCATCAGGAGAGTTTAGAAAAGACTGTACTGCCAACTGAACCCCATTCAGATCAGACAGTAAATGAAGAAGATCCTTCGAAACCAGAAGATTCTGAGATTAAGGAGAATGAACCGATACAGTCCAAAAAAGCTCAGATGGTTGAATGTAAAACTGATGAATCTGCATTGATAAGTGCGTCAGCTGACAAACCAAGTAACTTGTCCCAAACTTCAGAGACAGAAATCTGGGCTGGTCCATTCACAGATCCTGCAGGGGATTCAGAAGAAGGGAAGCATGAGGACACTGAAGTGTCTTTTGTAATGGCCCAGTTCTCACATTCACCTAAGGTTGCTTGTGAAGAAAATAAAACCATAGCAAAGGACGAAAATGATGACACCTTTGAGATAGATGTAAGATCAGAGAACATCAGTGAAAGCCACACATTTGCATATGGAGATGCAGAGAACAATGATGATGATGCATTAAAATCTAGCCATATCAGTGCAAACACCAGTATAATGGGTTCATCGTTCCTCAAGCAAGGAACTTTAGATATGGCTGGTGATTTTGGCTATCATGAAGATTTAATGAAGGTAGATACACATGACAATGTGAGCAATATTAGTGAAGAGGGAAGAGAGCAAATGAACAGTGGAACTGATGCAGCGATTGATTCAATGAAGGAGATGGATAGACAGGAAGAAATTGAACCAGAGAATGAGATGAAAGTGGTGAGCCCTGACTCTGAGGAGGAAGAAGAGGATGAAATGAACATTTATGCTGACACAAAGTTTACAAAAGAAGATGAATATTTGACTGAAATAGAAGAGGAGATAGAAGTGATTAAAAGTGACTTTTCTGTGCTGGATGAAGGTGTAGATTCTCCCAAGAACAGTGATCATCAGGAGAGTTTAGAAAAGACTGTACTGCCAACTGAACCCCATTCAGATCAGACAGTAAATGAAGAAGATCCTTCGAAACCAGAAGATACTGAGATTAAGGAGGATGAACCGATACTATTCACAAAAGCTCAGATGGTTGAATGTAAAACTGATGCATCTGCATTCATAAGTGCGTCAGCTGACCAACCAAGTAACTTGTCCCAAACTTCAGAGACAGAAATCTGGGCTGGTCCAATCACAGATCCTGCAGGGGATTCAGAAGAAAAGAAGGATGAGGACACTGAAGTGTCTTTTGTAATGGCCCAGATCTCACGTGCACCTAAGGTTGCTTGTGAAGAAAATAAAACCATAGCAAAGGACGAAAATATTGACAACTCTGAGATAGATGTAAGATCAGAGAACATCAGTGAAAGTCACACATTTGCATATGGAGATGCAGAGAACAATGATGATGATGCATTAAAATCTAGCCATATCAGTGCAAACACCAGTATAATGGGTTCATCGTTCCTCGAGAAAGGAACTTTAGATATGGCTGGTGATTTTGGCTATCATGAAGATTTAATGACGGTAGATAAACAGGACAATGTGAGCAATATTAGTGAAGAGGGAAAAGAGAAAATGAACAGTGGAACTGATGCAGCGATTGATTCAATGAAGGAGATGGATAGACAGGAAGAAATTGAACCAGAGAATGAAATGAAAGTGGCGAGCCCTGACTCTGAGGAGGAAGAAGAGGATGAAATGAACATTGATGCTGACACAAAGGTTACAAAAGAAGACACAAATGTGACTGAAATAGAAGAAGAAGAGATAGAAGTGATTAAAAGTGACTTTTCTGTGCCGGATGAAGGTGTAGATTCTTCCATGAACAGTGATCATCAGGAGAGTTTAGAAAAGACTGTACTGCCAACTGAACCCCATTCAGATCAGACAGTAAATGAAGAAGATCCTTCAAAACCAGAAGATTCTGAGATTAAGGAGAATGAACCGATACAGTCCAAAAAAGCTCAGATGGTTGAATGTAAAACTGATGAATCTGCATTGATAAGTGCGTCAGCTGACAAACCAAGTAACTTGTCCCAAACTTCAGAGACAGAAATCTGGGCTGGTCCATTCACAGATCCTGCAGGGGATTCTGAAAAAGGCAAGGACGAGGACACTGAAGTTTCTTTTGAAATGGCCCAGATCTCACGTGCACCTAAGGTTGCTTGTGAAGATAATAAAACCATTGCAGAGGGCGAAAATAATGACGCCTTTGAGATGGATGTAAGATCAGAGAACATCAGTGAAAGCCACACATTTGCATATGGAGATGCAGAGAACAATGATGATGATGCATTAAAATCTAGCCATATCAGTGCAAACACCAGTATAATGGGTTCATCGTTCCTCGAACAAGGAACTTTAGATATGGCTGGTGATTTTGGCTATCATGAAGATTTAATGAAGGTAGATACACAGGACAATGTGAGCAATATTAGTGAAGAGGGAAAAGAGCAAATGAACAGTGGAACTGATGCAGCGATCGATTCAGTGAAGGAGATGGATAGACAGGAAGAAATTAATGCTGACAAAAACAAGAAAAAAGAACATGAAAATGTGACTGAAATAGAAGAAGAAGAGATAGAACTGATTAAAAGTGACTTTTCTGTGCTGGATGAAGGTGTAGATTCTTCCATGAACAGTGATCATCAGGAGAGTTTAGAAAAGACTGTACTGCCAACTGAACCCCATTCAGATCAGACAGTAAATGAAGAAGATCCTTCGAAACCAGAAGATACTGAGATTAAGGAGGATGAACCGATACAGTCCAAAAAAGCTCAGATGGTTGAATGTAAAACTGATGCATCTGCATTGATAAGTGCGTCAGCTGACCAACCAAGTGACTTGTCCCAAACTTCAGAGACAGAAATCTGGGCTGGTCCAATCACAGATCCTGCAGGGGATTTTGAAAAAGGCAAGGACGAGGACACTGAAGTTTCTTTTGAAATGGCCCAGATCTCATGTGCACCTAAGGTTGCTTGTGAAGATAATAAAACCATTGCAGAGGGCGAAAATAATGACGCCTCTGAGATGGATGTAAGATCAGAGAACATCAGTGAAAGCCACACATTTGCATATGGAGATGCAGAGAACAATGATGATGATGCATTAAAATCTAGCCATATCAGTGCAAACACCAGTATAATGGGTTCATCGTTCCTCGAGCAAGGAACTTTAGATATGGCTGGTGATTTTGGCTATCATGAAGATTTAATGACGGTAGATAAACAGGACAATGTGAGCAATATTAGTGAAGAGGGAAAAGAGCAAATGAACAGTGGAACTGATGCAGCGATTGATTCAATGAAGGAGATGGATAGACAGGAAGAAATTGAACCAGAGAATGAAATGAAAGTGGTGAGCCCTGACTCTGAGGAGGAAGAAGAGGATGAAATGAACATTGATGCTGACACAAAGGTTACAAAAGAAGATACAAATGTGACTGAAATAGAAGAAGAAGAGATAGAAGTGATTAAAAGTGACTTTTCTGTGCCGGATGAAGGTGTAGATTCTCCCAAGAACAGTGATCATCAGGAGAGTTTAGAAAAGACTGTACTGCCAACTGAACCCCATTCAGATCAGACAGTAAATGAAGAAGATCCTTCGAAACCAGAAGATACTGAGATTAAGGAGAATGAACCGATACTATTCAAAAAAGCTCAGATGGTTGAATGTAAAACTGATGAATCTGCATTGATAAGTGCGTCAGCTGACCAACCAAGTAACTTGTCCCAAACTTCAGAGACAGAAATCTGGGCTGGTCCATTCACAGATCCTGCAGGGGATTCAGAAGAAGGGAAGCATGAGGACACTGAAGTGTCTTTTGAAATGGCCCAGATCTCATGTGCACATAAAGTTGCCTGTGAAGAAAATAAAACATTAGCAAAGGATGAAAAAGATGATGCCTCTGAGATGGATGTAAGATCAGAGAACATCAGTGAAAGTCACATATTTGCATATGGAGATGCAGAGAACAATGATGATGATGCATTAAAATCTAGCCATATCAGTGCAAACAACAGTATAATGGGTTCATCGTTCCTCGAGCAAGGAACTTTAGATATGGCTGGTGATTTTGGCTATCATGAAGATTTAATGACGGTAGATAAACAGGACAATGTGAGCAATATTAGTGAAGAGGGAAAAGAGCAAATGAACAGTGGAACTGAGGCAGCGATTGATTCAGTGAAGGAGATGGATAGACAGGAAGAAATTAATGCTGACAAAAATAAGAAAAAAGAACATGAAAATGTGACTGAAATAGAAGAAGAAGAGACAGAAGTGATTACGATTAAAAGTGACTTTTCTGTGCTGGATGAAGTTGTAGATTCTTCCATGAACAGTGATCATCAGGAGAGTTTAGAAAAGACTGTACTGCCAACTGAACCCCATTCAGATCAGACAGGAAATGAAGAAGATCCTTCGAAACCAGAAGATACTGAGATTAAGGAGGATGAACCAATACAGTTCAAAAAAGCTCAGATGGTTGAATGTAAAACTGATGCACCTGCATTGATAAGTGCGTCAGCTGACAAACCAAGTAACTTATCCCAAACTTCAGAGACAGAATTCCGGGCTGGTCCATTCACAGATCCTGCAGGGGATTCAGAAGAAGGGAAGCATGAGGACACTGAAGTGTCTTTTGAAATGGCCCAGTTCTCACATTCACCTAAGGTTGCTTGTGAAGAAAATAAAACAGTAGCAAAGGACGAAAATGATGACACCTTTGAGATAGATGTAAGATCAGAGAACATCAGTGAAAGTCACACATTTGCATATGGAGATGCAGAGAACAATGATGATGATGCATTAAAATCTAGCCATATCAGTGCAAACACCAGTATAATGGGTTCATCGTTCCTCGAGCAAGGAACTTTAGATATGGCTGGTGATTTTGGCTATCATGAAGATTTAATGACGGTAGATAAACAGGACAATGTGAGCAATATTAGTGAAGAGGGAAAAGAGCAAATGAACAGTGGAACTGATGCAGCGATTGATTCAGTGAAGGAGATGGATAGACAGGAAGAAATTGAACCAGAGAATGAAATGAAAGTGGTGAGCCCTGACTCTGAGGAGGAAGAAGAGGATGAAATGAACATTGATGCTGACACAAAGGTTACAAAAGAAGATACAAATGTGACTGAAATAGAAGAAGAAGAGATAGAAGTGATTAAGATTAAAAGTGACTTTTCTGTGCTGTATGAAGGTGTAGATTCTTCCACGAACAGTGATCATCAGGAGAGTTTAGAAAAGACTGTACTGCCAACTGAACCCCATTCAGATCAGACAGGAAATGAAGAAGAGTCTTTCCCTGAAGAAGCTGTGGGAGAAGAAGAGAACCAAGGTGAAGATGATGACTCCCCAAACATAGCCTTTTGTAGAACCGATCCTGGTGAATGTGACAGCTACAGTCCGGAGAACACGCTAGCAGACACTCGGCCCTTGATTCATCATAAGAGTGATGAGGAAACAAAAGGGAATGTGCAAGCCTCACACCTCATTGGTGAGACTAGTGATAGTGAGGGTGAGAAAGAAAGAATGGAAGGAGCTAACTTGAAAGAGGGGGCATCCAAACACTTCAATACCATGGAGGATCTCACAGAAGAACCAGACATGGAGGTCACTGGAGAGATGGTGACAGAAGATAATGTTTCTAAAGAAGAAGTGCAAGACAGTGATATGACATGCATAAAGCCTCAAAGTGACTCTGAAGTCCACGAAATAATTGAGCTCAAGGGAAACCTGGAAGAACATAGTGATTTTATTACAGAGATGAGGAAAGCTGAAGATCATGATGTCAAAGCTTATGAGCAACCACAACTGACTGAAAACCAGCATATGCACACTGAACAGCCTGAGGATGAAACAGTCCATTCATATGAAAGTCAAGAACATCCAATCTCATTCCCTGAAACATCTCATCAACTTAAAAACCTCTTTGAAACTCCATCAACTCTGACCGTGTTCCAAGATGCAGCTGCAACCAAAAATTCAGAAGATCTTATGGAAGCTTCCATGCACACCAACGTGGATCTCAAGCTGAGTCGCTCTTTGGAGAGTAAAATAAGTAGTCAACCTGACAGTATGACATCAGACATTCCCAACTCAGACCAGGAAGAGGGCAATAGCTCAGAAGATGAGTCTCCAAATGCCAGCCAGTGTTTCCAGAGCACAAGCCTTTTAACAGTGGCTACTCTTAAAAAGCTGCCATTCACCTTCACTAATGGAGTCTCCAAGGCTGACTCTGTGTCTGACGTCAATTATTTGCCTGAAGAAGCACTTAGTAAGGAGAAGAACACTGAAGAACCTAAAACCCCTCAGACTGATGACTGGGAGAATTCTGACATCTGGAGCAAAAGCATGAATGCTCCAGATGCGACTGAGATCATGCATGCATCAAGTATGGATGAAAATACAGGCGTTTTCCCAGTTAATGAGACTGAGAGTTTAGAAATCTCAAACAAAACGGCAGAAAACATCTTTGGAAAATTTGAAGAACAATTTGAAAGGACATTGGAGAGCTTTTCAGAAAAAGTGCTGACTGTGATGGACTGTGAGAGCACCAGTTCGGGAGAGAATGAGGAATTTCAGTCAATGGAAAAGAAAAGTGAGATTCATAGCTTTTTCAGCACTAGTATGAAGGAGGATTTTTGGAGTCAGGGGAAATTGGAGATGGTAGCTACCTATGACCCTGCCAAGACTGAAGACTTAGACCAGGCCATGGTCTTTGGAGAGGAGTGGAGAGATATGGAAAGAATGCCAACAGCAAATCTAAGTCCTAAAGAAAAGATGGCCATTCTCGAAGGACAGGAGGAGAAGCACAAAGATAAAAAGCCAGCACAAGGCAAGATGGTCCTATCTGATGACTCTGTTGATGAGGGAGATTCCTGGTCCTCTGGTGATGAGTAACAGCTTTGTCTGTCTGTCTGTCTGTCTCATTTTAGAAAAAAAAAATGTAGTTCTCATTAGATGGACAGATTTATTACTGAGACGAAATGAAAATTCATGGTGGAATACAGCAACATCAAACACAAAGTACACAAAAAAACACCTTCATACATTCACAGAAATTAAACCAGACAAGATTGCTCAGCGCAGTGTGTGTAATTGTAGAATGTGATCTCTGTAATAGGAGTTAACAGCTGTCGTCTCGGGATAGGAAGGCGTTGTACTCCGTGAAAGCCACGGGCTAGAAGGATTCTTAAAGATTTACTATAAAGCTTTTCTTCATGCTTGTTGTTTCTGTGCCAATTAGACCTGCAGTCAGTGTTAAAAATATAATACTTTTGTGTATTTTCACTGATCTATGTTATTATGGAAAAACCACAACATTTTGGATTAAAACTTCAAAATTATACAATTCTGAAAAGATTAATAAACAGTAAAATAGCAAATCATTTGAGTTGGTGTTTCCTTTTTATTATTTTTTATTTTACAATTTTGATCATTATTTCGTTGAACTCACAATTTCCTTATTTTTAGACATTTAACACTATTTTTTGTGTGTTTTAAAAATACAATTAAATATAGATTTAAAGTTCTAGGTTTTATTTCTCCAACCATTTCAGTTTCAGTGAATCAGAACTCCACTTGAACGGGCTAAAGTCTCTCGGAGTTGGAACCGAGTGCTGGTAGCCACACAATAGTGCTCTGAGACAAAGAGGCCACACTAGAAGAAAGAATGAATAATAGATGACATCACTTCCTCATCTCACTCTCTGGTGCCACTGTTGGGGGGTGTAATGGGGCAATGGTGGTTATATTGGATGAACACATCAGCCCTTTACCAAACATCACTTTTACCAGAATACATAGTCAGATAGGAACTGCTGCCATTACATCCTGTATTAAATAAAATAGAAATTAGTAGTCATATGACCCACAAATACAAGTGGGATTTACAGAGTCTTTTAATAGCTAAAACAAAAGTGAGGCAGCAGCTGGGTGGTCAGATGCTTCAACACCTGTTTCATGTGGAAGAGGACGCCACACAATCACCCCTGATGCAACAGTGTGCAACTGCACAACCAGCCTATTGAAGTGACGATCTGATCCTGCTGTTATTTAAATCTGATCTCCATGGCATTCACACGTGTCAATGTGAGAGCTATTTGAGAGGAATGACCACAGAATCCCGAGACCACAGCTCTACAAATAAATCTCAATAAGCCTGAAATCTGTTCAGAGGCTTTGACATTCAGCTCTCTCTACCATCTGTCTGTGTTATTGATTGCTATTGATTATCAATGTCAGATAGTGAGTGAGTGAGTGAGTGTTTTAAAGATTAGACAAGACCCGACATTCATCATCATTCATTTAACTTCTATATTCTAATGCAAATGTGTGACAAATCATTACTAATACTTAATATGCATGCTGTTGTTTCCTCTACAAAAAATGATGTCTCTTCCTGGATGATGTCCATAAGTAACTTTGGTCAGCTTTTGGTTATATATATATATAGTGTAATGGTATTTGGTAATGAAAATAATTTTCACTTAGAAATTGCTAGTAAATTTCACAAATAATTGCAAGTAGCACAAGTAATACACTTAATGAAAAGACATTTTAAAGAAACAAGACTGAAATATATTATTTTCTTGTAAAACATACTTCAGTTAACTTGTTTTATTCCCAAATTTGAGTTTAGAGCTAGCAATATTATTACAAATTTACCCAATTATATAAACAAATCTAGAATTGTGATAAAACAAATCTAAATAATATGATTATATTTTTTCAAAATTGCGATTTGAATATTTGCTTATCCATATAATAAATATATAAGGGTAAATTTAAATGAAAAAAAAAAAAGTTATTATATTACAAAAGTAAATTGAATTGAAACTATTCTAGTTTGTAGCTGATTTTATATATATATATATATACATATATTATATTAATTATATTATATTATATTATATTATATTATATTATATTATATTATATTATATTATATTATATTATATTATATTATATTATATTAAAAGCTAGAAAGCATAGAATATATTGTAACCGATCCCACTGCCTGAGGGAAGAAAATACCAGCTGATCACAAAGAGTGAGGTATCTCATTGCATTGTGAGATTTCAAATTGATTTGCTGTGATATGCATCCAAATTTGTCTATTTTGATGAGTAATTAGTGGGGTCTGTTTAAGCAATGCGGGTTTGTTTGCCTGTTTCATACTCTCAGTCCTCAGACAAACAGCCTGCTGGAGAGCTGAATCAATCTTAGTACAACTGTTAGAGAAATAATACAACAATACAAATAAAAGAGCACAATTACTGTATGCATGAAACTACATTAGAAATGGTTTGTGTGTTTGAATGCGAAAAATAGGTTGATTTGTCATCAAATAAGTGGGGACCTGTTACAAACAGAAGCACAATGGTTCCACCAGATTCCACAACTGACAAACTCAGCTGACGCTGTGCTCAGATGAACACAATGTCATTGAACTCAGTGCCCACACCACCAAAACACACACTCAAGGTCATGTTACTGTGGCTGAGTCACGGTGATCTGTTGGTGAATTATTTGTGGCTTTTATTTCCAACAGCAAACCCAGTGTCTCTGAAAGGGGAACCACATTCTTACATAATTAGCTCAAAACCCAAAGTTTGATCTCAAAGCAGTCTTTCGATCTAAATTTGGGTTCAAATAAACTTGGGATAAAACGAACACAGAGACCTGAATTTCCTCTTAATGAAAGAATGTAGGTATAACAGAAAACTGATTTGATGAGGGGAAGGACAAAAAAACTGAAAACCTTTTGTTTAAAATTGTGATTTTAGTAGCAGTGTTAATGTGGTGAAAGGTTGACATCTAGTGGTCGGATATGAAAATGCCTTAAAGGGAAATAACGCAGCACAGTTTAAATAAAGATACTGTAAAAGGAACATAAATATGACATTTGTTACAAAAAATTATTTGAAGTTTGCCTTGTGAAAAATAAATATTAAGCAGCACAACCTTTGTCACGTGACACTGAAGATTCTATCCATCTATCTATCTATCTATCTATCTATCTATCTATCTATCTATCTATATTGTTATAATACTTAACAATATTACTCTATATTTTTGATAATTTAGATGCAGCATTGGGGCACAAAAGTGGGTTAAAACATTTGAATAATCTTACAAGCATCAAAACGTAAGTATTTACGTCTAGGATTTTGTCATACTTTTTCTTGTTTTAAAGACATCTCTGCTTGCCTTCATGGTACTTTATGATTAAAAACGATTACTTGTTTTTCTACATTTGTCTGTCACTTCAGATAAAAGTGTCTGCTAAATATGTAAATATAAATCTTATGAGTGTACAGACAACAAGACAAACCAACTCACCGTTTCATCCAAACAGAAACTTGTAAAAGACAGACTCACACTTCGGTGTAGGTCAACTTGTCTATTTAATATATAAAATACAATAAAACATACGCAAAAGGGGAGGGTCATAAAGGACAATGGATACTTTGGTACAATAACAAACACTCTTTTGTAAAAGCAGTATAGAATTTGTAATAACATATTCAGTGCATACTTTGTTTATGAAAATATACACAAATTGTATATCATTCTCCGAAAACAACAGAACTTTTTTTTTTTGTCTTTTTCTTTTTACAACAAAACTCAAAGCAGACTAGCCGAACACAATATATTAGCTATAATTTTTCTTTTTTAAACTTTTTTTCTTCAATTTCTATTCTAGTTTTGTGTGGTATATTCTTATCGAAATTACATTTCAGTTTATTTATAATATGACTCATTCTTTGCTTGTCTGATGCCCATGCATTGTGTCTGATCAGAATAAATTAAAAGTGTGGGTGTCCCACCTTAACTATGTGTAGATACTATTGTACAATTGACTAAAAATTGCAGCATTGAACTGGTCATTCTATTGAACCTGTTTTATCGCTCCCCTCAATTAGCAATAAGTACTAATATTACTACAACGGTTTTGTTTTACTTAATAAATCGTGCAATATTAGTAACACCCCTCTGAAGGACAAAGAAAAGACAAAAACAACAAAAATTCAAATGAAAATATATTTATATAATATTCATATATAATCAAATCAAATGAAAATAAATTGGATGTCTAACCTATACGAAAAAAAAAGAGCAAAAAATAAAAACCGTCTCTCTTAATTTCTCATTATTATTACCATCTGTCATGATAACCATAATGGTAATAATCATCATCATAATAACAATTATAATAAAAACAGACAATAAAACTGTCACCAGCACAAATTAACACGAGAAAAAGTTATGTGAGAAACTCTAGACATCATACAATGGTAATACAGGGGCCAAAGTGAACTATTCACCCGACGATTGTCTTTTCTTTGATTACTCAGATTCCTAATGGTATCACGAGGTCCATGCAAGAGCTTTTCGAACTTTGTCTCAGCCTAAAAATCAACATAGCCAGTGCTTCGAGGCACCGGACCATCCCAGGCGCGACGCTTTACCGTCGCCGGCCGTCATTTTATAAACGTTCATAGAAATAACTGCATTTGTTCATAGCTCAGGACACAACAGTCTTTAAGTCAGCGGGAGCGCTGCAGAGGCCTCGCTCTGCTATGATACGGTTCTAGAAAACATCCGCCCAGTAGGGATACGAACGCAGGTCTGTGATGAGTCCCAACAAACGCTTACTCTCCCGGTACTGCATCCATCATGTGTGTGTGTGTGTGTGTGTGTGTGGAATCTGGTTTAACAAAAGGTGGGTCACCTGTTGAGGTGAAATTAAATGGCTTCTGTCTTCCTCTGTGAGCGAAGGAGTGGGGAAAAAATGAGAAAAAGATAAGATAGGAGAGGATGACGGGAGAGGTAGAGAAGCCAATGACCGACAGGTGAGTCTCACCTTCAATATAAATATACTAGTACTTAAACTCGTCTTGTTTTAGAGGAGAATATGCCACACTTGAAATAATTCCCTTCTCTAATGCTGTCTTCACTTACTCTGTCGTCATTTCTCAAAATCGCCTGGGAAACATCCTTCATCTCTGTCACTTGGAGAATACACTAATGCACAGAAAACGATTTGTGTACACAACACGTGTAAAGCCTAATCTAGATTTCAGTACAACATTCTTTTTTTTTTCTTTGTCGTCTTTTTTCTTTTCTTTTTACAAAACATGACATATTTCTTCTATTTTTGTTCACAGTTAAACGTAAAGCAAAAAAACAAAACAAAAAAACAAACAAAAACAAAAAAACGTCCTGAATGCTTATAGGACGTCCTGAACGTCCTATTCGTCTTATAGGAGGCTGTATTCCCTTCGGAGCTGTCAGGGAAATCGTTCTAGAAAAGTCCTGTTGGGGGGAATAGAGGTGTAGAAATGACGGATAGTGGACTGATCGTGAAAATGGAAATGCGAGCAGGCATAAATCCCTCACGTGTGTGTCTGAAAGGGTGCGAGCGGGCAGGGGGGAAAGATTTTAAAGTGCGTGTCATCAGGATAAAAATGACAGAAAAGAGTCACGCTTAAAAACAGTCAAATCCTCCTTCGTCTGCCTCTCCACCTTGCTAACTTACAACACGGTACAGTTTATTTACAGGTAGAGGTTGACCGAGACGGTTCCACTGAGATTACAGCGCTGTTTCAGAAAGACCCAGCAGAATATATGTGAACATACATCGCTATGTACAATCTCAACGCTTCTCACACACACACACAGCGCTACACGATCCTCCATCTCTTTGTCAGCTAAAACGAGCTAGCTGAGATGTGTGTTTGCCATCAACTCTTTCGCTATAGACTTGTTCAGAAACACTGAGAAATTGTGTATATACATGATCTCGAACATCTAAAAAAAACCTCGCCATTCTGAGTTAAACAACTTTTTTTTTTGACCATTTTTCACTTATTCCTGAAATCTTACAAACAATAATTAAGCATACTCCTCCCATAAAGTTAACTAATCTCTGAATTACACAGCCAGATGAAAATAATAAATATAGCATAATGTGCCAGACAGCTGCACACAGTTACACTGCAGGCTGATACCAACACGTCTGTGTGTTTCCTGCATGCCTGGATCTCATTAGTACAGATAGATCTACATTTCCATCAACCACACCACATTTACAGTCCACGCATATGCAGAAAATCGAGGACGCGGAGTGGCATTTGTGCTTCGATCTCTGCCGATAGACACAGGCGCATGAGTGTGCAAGCGAGGGGACTGGTGCGAGATTACAGTTCGACGAATGATGGAAAACAAACATGATCGAGTGGAGATTTTTTGGTTGAATTGTGTTTAGCGATCGAATGAATGAGCACCTCTGTCTCACAGCTGACACACACACACACGCACGCACACTATGCGTAGTTTCTGCACAGTTAGAAAAACAAAAGATAGAGATCCTACGTAAAAGTTGTTACAAAAAGGAACGGGAGCGATTCTAAAGGCAGCTGCTCGAACAGATAGACCAAAAAACAAAACAAAAAAAAACTTAAAAGCAAGAGAGAAAGAGTCAATCGAGAAGATACATGGCAAATTTAACCATCCATACAAAAACAAAACAAAACAGAAATCAATAATAAAAAGAGATCGACAGGCCTGTCTATGCAACATAACAAGCTGGTGTTATGCTTTTTCAACAGAGCAGTTCTGACCGGGTCGATGGTAAGGCCTGCAAAAGTTGATCTGAGATCCAGACGGCCTTTCTGAGCAAGGGGCGAAGATTTCAGAGACGTAACATCTGGTACATCTCTTCAGTCTCGTATACGTGAACACGTTTACACCTGGATTGGCAACTGTGTGTGTGAGGATCTAGTGCGTGTGTGATCATATATGCATATTTTATATAAATATATACACACACACCAGTAAATATGAGTGTGTCTGAGAGTGAGACAAAAGTGAGAGAGACAGGAAAAGAGAGAAAGACAGAGAGACAGGCGCATGCATGTGTCTAAGTGCGGACTGAGATTGGCTGCTGAAAGCAGGTGCCACTAGGGGTGTGTTTGTGTCGGTGTGTGTGTATGTGCGCGTTCTCTTTCAGCGTTTATGTGACCCAGGTGTCCAGTCTCATGCGTTTGACGTTGGCTGACTCCTGCTGCTCGGCTTGAGCCGGTTGCTCTCCGGACGCTCGGAGGAGACCCAGGCTGGCGGAGCTGAAATCATGATGGCGCTGCTGCCCTCCGTCGTCCCGGTCGCTTCCCTCGTAAGAGCTGCCGTTACTGCTGATGCTGTCGACCGGAGAGCGGCCGGTGGGCTCCAAACGCAGCGTCGCTGGATACTGGGTCACAGTTAGGCCTGATACGCCACCCGCTGCCCCGGAGGTGGAACTAGGGGTGCTGCGATCCCGGTTAGGAGACACTGGCTCGGATTTGATGCTGACGTTGGGGTTAGTGTTAACCGTCAGAGTAGCTCCATGAGGGATCGTTCCCACGGGCCTACGGTAGAAGGGGAAAGAGAAGAATAATTAACATCATGGATATTGCTATCAAAAAAGATGACACCTGGTGCATTGCAATAATACACATTTTAAATTTGACAGACATACGTGTGGACAAATGGCAACGTCACCCACAGCTTTACCATGTTTCGCACTACCTCTGAACAGCCACGTTTCAGCATTCCGTCAATAATAGTACAACAAAGCAGCTACAAGATGCACAGAAGTCAGACAAATTATCTCTGTCCCTTAACTCCTGTTAGCCATGCAGTCACAACTTGATCAGCCTCCTTTCACAAAACACAACATGCCACATACCCTTAACTGCAGTGAGTGTGTTTGTTTATGTGTGTGTGTAGTCAGACGGCAGCCTAACACATTGTACTTAGTCTATTATTGAGATTAGACGTAACTATTCCTCGGGTTTTCTGGAAAGAATTGAAAGGGAAAAGGAAGGAAAGGGAGGGGAAAATGGAGAAGAGAAGAGAGGAGAGGACAGGAAAGGAAAGGAAAGTAAAAAGTAAAGGAACTAAAAAAAAAAATTAAAGGAAAAGAAACGTGCAAGGAAAGAATAAAAGAAATGGGAGAAACAGTAAAGGAAAAAAACTGAAATGAAAAAATTTAAAGGAAGAGGGAAGGAAATGGAAAAGAAAAGGAGAATGAATCAAAAAGGAAAAAGAAAAGGGAAAGGATGTGGACGAGGATGAGGAAAAGAAACAAAGAATGTAAAAAAAAACAGAAAAGGAAATAGAGAAAGGGAAACAGGAAAAAGAAACTTAAAGGGAAAAGAAAGGAAATTAAAAGGAAAGTACAGGAAAACAGGAAAAAAAGGAAAGGAAATGGCAGAGGAAGAGAAAAGAAAAAATGTAAAAGGAAACAAAAGGAAACGAAGAAAAAGAAAATGAAAGAATGTAATTGAACTAAGGGAAAGAGAGATAGGACAGCGCGAGGGTGAGGTGATAGTGAAACATGGAGAGTTTGGTCTTGTGGGTCTGTACAGGTGATTGATGATGGTGCAGGTGCTGTTTCAGTATGTTCTAATGCAAAACAGAAAGAAAGGCCAACTCAGCAAATCACTGACAAAGACAAAGCCCAGCTTCCTACAGCCAAGCAGCCAGAGACTGATAGAGAGAGAAAACGAAGAGAGCGAGCGGGAGAGTAAGCTCCATTAGCGCACAGAAAACGGCCACAAGACAGACAACAAACAGAGAGAGACGGAGAGAGGAAAAGCCAGATACAATACCAGCTGATCCCTTCCTCCCTGCCCAAGAACAAGCTGCCCTGAGATGTCACACTGCAGAGAGAGAGACAGGCGAAACCAACTCTAGCATCGACAGTAATCAAAGTCATGTGACAAACACACACGTACATCACAGCAGTTACTCATCTAAAACAGTGGAGAGACACGCACAGTTAACATGGACTGCTCGCTCGGCAGGAGAAAGAAACCCAACTGAATGCTTACTTCTAAAAACAGAAATACATATCCCACTGTCATGCATAGCGGAAAGAGTGAGTCTTCACCCCAGTCTGGTCAGGAAAGGCCAGGTCACGGAAGTCATGGCGCAAGGGAAAATGATTTGAAGACAGGAAAACAGAAGACAGGGTGGCAGGGCGGCGGGGAGCTCGCATGGCTCCATTAGCATTTATATTAGAAGGAACAGAGAGTCAGGGCCACAGTGGGACGTAATGACAGGTTCCTCAGGCATAACGAGAGAGAAATTCATTTGGAATTCACTGTATATTTGCAGAGATCGCAGCAGCTGCTGCCAGGAGGATGGGAAGATCTGATAAAGTGGTGTAAGGTTTCTGTATTACTGATCAATGAAATCTGCTCGTGGCTGTACCGAAGACATGACAATACTGTCTCAATCCTGCTAAACCTAACACCTACAGCATATCTGGAATAATATGTTCTTCTTTGAAACGGAGTATGGAGAAGCCACAGATTATGGAATGTATTAAAACTACTCTTACTGTATGTCTTCTTGAGGTCAGTGAAAGTATTCAGTTAAATGAACAATTCTTTTTAGTTGAGTTATAGAGGGAAAAGGCAGGACAAAACCAAAAATGCAAAAATGATATGATGTGAATGATGACATTATATCATGTATAATAAGGAAACAGCTAGTGACAGAAAAGCTAAGGTTTTACATTTTTAAACAAAGATAAGGTTTTACATTCAACTTTATTTGTTACCATTTCTTTGTAACTTTGTGAAATTTATTTGCAATTTTGGGGTGACACCTGTTTGTACACCCAATTATTACTATTATTATTTTTATTTTTTCTGGTGTAATAATATGGTGAAATGCAGCAATTGCTCTTGTAGAATTGGCAACATTTCAAGGCAAGGCTTAGTGAAGGGTCAATTATTTATGAAAATTTCAGTAGTACAAAATCACATTTAATATATTAAATTCAGGATCTTCAGCAGACACTTTCTTACCAAAGTGACTACAAACAATGCAGCGTTCAAATATCATATTAAATGGGATCTACTAGCACCGGCTTGTGAAAAAAGCAGACCTATGAATTAATATGTGCAATATTTAACTATATTGCTACTAAAATAATACACTGTATTGCGTATTATTGTGCATTGCTGTCTATCAAATGATCACCTTAAAATAGTTGCAGATAAAGTTTAAAAGCATTGACCTACTGCTGCGCTGAACAGCCTGGTTTATATAATGTGTGGTTGCTTGAAGTGATTCAGAGCAGGATATGCTGGCGTGATGAACGTCAACGGCCGTGCAGCCGGTTTACAAACGGACGGACGAATGAACCCCAGAGAGTCCTGACCCACTTGGGAGGACATGATAGAAATGTCTGTCCTACTTTTGAGTACTAATCTCTACCTGCACAGTTATCAGGACATTAAGTGCTACATTTATTAGAAAAGCACTGAATTCTTGTGTAATTCTGATCATGGCGCGCACAGGACGCTGGACAGTAAACAACGAACAAGAAAAATATAAAAAGACAAATACAAAATGCTAAATTTCAGATTTAACAAGCAGAGATCTCTGATTTTGAGATGGTCATCTGTGAGAAGACGAAAGCGTGAACATTCTTCAGCACGGTCCGAAACGGTAACCATGACAACTAGGCCATGGCAGGTGACAGACAGGACAGCGGCGCGTAATAGGCTGACACACTGCACCCACACAATATGACTGGCAACACAGAGAGCCCACGGTTTGACTAGCTGACACAAAGCACCCATAAGGCCCCATTCACCTGAGATTAGCAGCCAGACCAGAGATGCAGTGAGCCATCTCTCCGTTCTGTTTGTCTGAGCCCCACATGCTGTAAACAAATGAGAGAGAGCACACACACACACACACACACACACGGCAGGTTAGACCTGCACCAGAAATCAGCAAATCTGTACTCAGCATTAACAGAAGTGGCCTTTCCCTCTAAGCTAACAGACACACTAATGAGAGCGTAGCACAGCACTAACCCCGCTGTTAGCAGGCATTAAAGCCAGACTAGAACACCTCCATGTTCACCCCCCAAAGAGAGCAATGAAAAAAAAAAACAGGAAGAAAAAGAAAACGTTTGTGTGGGAGACCAAAAGACAGTTATTTAGGTCAATCTCTGAGGAAGAATACGCAGGCATTAGGTTGTGCGCTACTGATGATCATTAGCCTCTGCGGTCATTACTTCTTTCTTATGTGATTGCTAATATGACATCATGACCCCTGCTATACTGCTGAATACGACTGAAAAAAAAAAAAAAAAGCAAAATCACACCAAAGTATATGTATGCGCCGGCTAATAATGTAGCATACAGCTGTCCTTGATCTGTGCCCCAGACTATTATGTAGGTAGCGCAGGCTTTCAGCTGTTCACGTCCTGAACATAAAAGCATCATATTCAGGGTGCCTAGATGTCCCTGTAACATAGTTTTGAATCACAGAGTGGTTTGCATGCTTTTTCAATAGCTGAAGAAGCAGAGACACAAAATGCAACTAGATTAAAGTGTTACATTTATTTGTAGTAAGAAGATTGCAGATTTATAATGTAACAACGAATGAGCTGCTTAACTTAGGCAATAACGTCCATTTTTTCTAGGAAGGACACTAGTTAGTGCTAATGCAGCTTATAACATTTTTTTTTAGCTTTAATGTTCTATTTTTATGTTAAACAGAAATACTTTACAACAAGGCGTAATTAATTCATGCATTAGGTATCATGAATAGACAATGCATTATTATTTATCATTTATTATCTAAGTTGATAATTTAAATGAACTTATACCTGAAATGTATTAGTATACAGTATGTAAAATGAATATTTTAACATTTAATAAATACTGTAAACAAAAGGTTTGGAGGTGATAAGATGTTTTTAAAAGAAGTCTCTTATTCTCACCAAAGCGGTTTTTATTAAATCAGAAACACTAAAACAGGAATATTGTGACATATATTACAATTTCAAATAACTGTTTTCTATTTAATATTGCTTAAAATGTCAGATGTGATCCTTCAGAAATCATTTTCTGCTCAAAACATCTTTTATCATCAATGTTGAAAACATGGCTGTTTAATTTTTTTGTGGAAACTGATACTTTATTTTTTTTAGGATTATTATTATAATTATTTTTTATGAATAGAAAGTTCAATAGAACAACATTTATATGTTTGGTTAAAATTTTAACCAAAAGCCTTTAATATGACATTTGATCAAATTTTGTGCATCATCGCTGAATAATTATATTTAGAAAAATATAGAAATCATATCCCAAACATGTTATCTTCAGCATTAAATCTATTAAAATATATAACCTTATTGTAAAGGGTAAACTTTACAATATATACCTAGATACAGAAACAGTCATCTCTACACTGAAGACAGGAAGTAGATGTGGTGCATGTGGGCTCACACGACGGACATGTGGTTAGTGAAGAACCAGGGGCATGTGTGAGTAGGTGCGAGCAAGAGACAGAGAGGCAGTAAAAGGCAGAAAACCTACACAAGATTACTGAGGGAGGCCAGAGTTAGCTGCTGGGGTTGTTGCTGCTGCTGCTGAGGCTGTTGCTGGGATACGGATGGCTGCTGCTGTGGTTGCTGGGATACAGATGGCTGCTGCTGCTGTTGCCAAGTGGTCATGTTGCCTGGCAACAGTGCACCCGACGGCGTAAAGGCCTGGAGGGCTGTGAGATCTGCACTTGTTAGCTGGTAGTCTGCATGAAAACAAAGATAAACATTTTATGCATTTTTATTTACAGAGCGCTGTAGTTCTAATGATTTATATTCAGATATATTTTCCTTTCATTTTTAAAAAGAAACTATTGATAAATGGAGCCTCGAAAGAGAGGTCAAAAAATGGGGAATAGCTGAATATTAAGTGCAAAAGAATGAGAACAAGTAAAAAAGCAAGTAGAGGAGATAAATGAGCCATGACCTTGATGTTATTCAAATCTCTCTGGAGTGTGAACTCAAGCAGCAGAACACATTCATTGGTCTCTAATGTGTGCCGGCCTGCGGAGTGACGTCACTCTCACCTGTGTTGTAGGCGGTTGGCATGGAGAATGGAGTCAGGAGGCTCGGCGTTGCCACCGAAACCACTGGTGTGGTAAGAGGCTGGGTCACTTGAGAGGCGCCTAACCGCTGAGCATTCTGGAAAGCCAGAGGGAGAGAAAACAAAAAGAGAGATAACATAAGATGACTGAGAAGCACATGAGCTCACTTTCTGGGCAAGGAAAGAATGGACATGAACACCTCTGAAAGATCTGTACATGTATGCATATGAATGCGATCTTCAAATTTCAGAAACTTCTGAAGATTAAACGTTTTAGATCATTTTAGAGTACTGAATGCAATCTTGATAATAGTAATAATCGAATATTATAACTAACAAAGTCCATTCAATCAACGTGAGCTCCACAGCTTCAAGCTGTCACTCCAAACATCTCTCTAGACTCTAAACTGAGTGAAACTGAATTTCTCAAGGGCTCAACATTAAGGATAGTCGAAGGCAAGTGGTGATAGATCTGATATTTCTACTCTTGGTTTATATGATGTACTAGGGGTTGCACCGACTAATCAATTAGTCGACTTCAATGCTTTGCCATGACGCCTTAAGCTTGATGTCGACTAGTTGCTGGTCCTATAGAGGGTCACAACAGAGGGACTTTCACATTTATGCTCTGTTTCCAAATAAATACATACTCTGAAAGTGCTCCACAAGTCTACAGACAGTAGCTCGTACTTCACACGCAGATTACGCACAAAGAATCATTCAACGCTGTTCTGTGATTTTTCCGTAAAAAAATCACAGCTTAGAAAAAAATCACTAGCTTAGAAACTGTAAAGTTCTATTCATTATTTCTTTATAACTAAATCCTACAGCTTCACAACTGGTAGAGAAACGCTGCCATGTAGAATTAATTCACACATGCAATCGCTCTCACTAGTGCATTCATATAAATTTAATCTTTACTGTGCTACTTGAGCTGTAACGTTATTGGATTTAGAATGAGCAGAAATCTATGCTAAATATAACAACCCAAAGACAAAATAACTGATAAAATTGAGCTGTTATAAGAGCAATAGCCATGTGGGCAGTGCTGTAATGTACCATAGTGTTTTTTTTTTTTACAGCTCCAAGCTTATGTTCATTAATGAAGTCATCAGTGACTAGTTGACTAGTCGTTCTGCTCATTATAATATACCCCTAAGGTAATATTATTTAGACTATTATTATTACTTAGGTAATAATATTTTTACTTTGTAATATTCTTGGAAGTATCAAATTAATATAATATTTTAAATCATATGCAATTATTTGTAGTTTTTAAAATAAAACAATAAAAATATATATATATATAAAATAAAATATATCAATACATTTTCCTAAAGAATAAAATATCATAATATAAAATAATATGAAGAAACATAATAAGATGTTGCTTAAAATAAAATGAATGTATAAATTAATATAATAACTATATATAAAATAATATAATAATATTAAAAATAAAATAAACCAAATCATTCTTTGTGGTGGGGCTGTGGAAAATGTTGAGACTCACCACACAAAAAAATCCTCATTGTTGAGCCAACCTCTCAATCATGCTGAAAAATAAATCTAAACACTTCACTACAAAACACACAGTAACGAAATGGGTTGAGTGTGTCTGCAGGGCAAACCAGTGTCAAACATTTTCATTTAAAGCCCATGGGCGCTTGAACGTCTTCTTGGTTCTACAAAGGCACTGAGAAAGAGGACACATTTTTTTTGTCAGAAGGACTACCATGATTCAGCAGTCACTGGACATTGGTTTGCCCTGTGCATGCACGCACTCACAGATCCAGAGGCTGAGATGGCTCAAACTCCCTCCCTTCCCGCCCCAAACTCAAATGTGCATGCACTACACTTAATGTGTCATTGGACCACAATCATTAGAGGAAAAGACATCAAGAAGTGAATGTAGGTGGGAGAGAGCGAGACAGACAGACAAATTGATCTCTGGAGTGAGGTCTTCTGCTCCGCTGAGCTCCACATTTGATCTAGTGTGTCTGACTCATGTGAGATCAACCCATGCATATGTGCATTTCGCCTTGAGTGTGTGCATTCATTTAAAACCATACACAATAATCAGGCAGTCAGCCTGCAACTGAATAAACAGCACACATTTATCTCCAATTCACTGACCACCAATTAGATCATGTATGAAAAACACTGTATACAATTTTTTTTTTTTTTTTACCAATTAAACTCTTTAATCAATAAAATTTGATCAGTGAATAATGGCATGAAAAAAAAATGTGAAGAAAAAAATTAAATACACAACATTCATTAACTTGTGTCAAACACTTGTCAAATGTTGTGAAACCATTCACAGCACAACAGTCAAAAAAAACTGAGCTGTATTCACCTCACTCACCAACTCCAGCTCTTCATCTGTCTGCGAGGCCAGAAACAAATAGAAAACAAAGATTACAACTCCAAAACACAAGCCCTGTTTTACACCTGGTTTCTGTCTCGGATGATTTGAAGTGACCACTTCTGGTCAGCGTTTGAAGGAAAGAGTCTTTAAGATTGCACATATTACTTACATCAGTATGATACTGCATTCTGATGTATGTGCAAGAAGTAAAAAAAAAAAAAAATGGGGGAACACGGTTCAAATATCATTTTTTAAATTTTTAAACTAATTGTTCACTACTGATTTTTTTTTTTAAATCAGTCACAATTATGCATGGACGGTGGATTATATAATCTGATAAAAAATTATGTACTTTTAATTAGATTTGATTCTTAATTTATTATTATTTTCCATAATTCTTCCCTTTTTTCTTTTTTACATTTCTCTTTACATTAAAGTTTTTTATTTTATTCATTTTTCATCAATTCATGAACCCCAGTTCATGAAACCCTGATATTATGTGATGTTTAATGCACTTCATGCTGTTGATATTTATTTTTAATAAATTTAATTTAAATAAATAAATAATATTTTAATTTATTTTCCTTTTCTTTAAAAGCTGCTTGAATCAAGCCCTGCTCTTCAAAATGCTAGTTGTGGTGACAATTTTTCAGACTAGTTTACACCTTTATTTAGCACTACCCATCTGTGATTGAAGCAATCTGGATGGATCTTAAGAGCAGGTGCAAATGAGGTAACACACACACACACACACACACACGCACACACACACACACACACACACACGCACACACACACACACACACGCACGCACACCAAGAGAGCAGACGGATGCGAATGAATCAGCTTAATGTATCTGACAAACTTACTTCACCCTATCACAGTCCCTGTGAGAAATTCCTTTGTAGCATCACATTGAGAGTCTAGACCTGTTCCCATCTCTAACATTAGCCCTCACATGAAGTAACACGGATCAGTTTTGAGATTTTATGATGTTTGACCCATTGAGGCTCCTGTAGAGTAATGTGGAAGTGCTCACCAGCTGCATGAGACCCTTGCTCTGGGAGGTGATGACCCGAAGGTCCGGTTTACGACTGTTCCCCATCTGAGTGCTGGACGGAGGGGAAGATTTAGCCTGGACTCCTTTCCCCAGGTTGTTTCCGTTGGAGACTGAGAGGAGTCCTGGGGAGGCCCTGGCGCTGATGTAACCATTGGCTACAGAAACAGAAAGAGAACCAGGAAAAGAAAGCAAGACGTCAACAGAGAACTGCTGTTTATTTACAAAAAATTTTTTTATTGATTTCTTTTCTAACCAACCCTGAGAGAAACTGCATTTCTTGAACACAGAATTCAGATACATGACCACGGTCATATTTCCCTTTTTTCTATCATTTGTATTGATGGGAAAAACACAATAATAGCACACCATGGAAAATAATCCTATTAGGGTCTCCCTCACCATGGCAGATGTGTTTTCAAATACATTGTGCTGCAAACCAAATCCTCTAATTTTTTTTTTTTTTTTTTTAGATTACAGCACTATTATGTTGTAACAGGAGGATTAATTGTTACTGGTTTTTAGGTTGGAGAACTGCATTCCTTTCAGGGAGGAAATGCACGCACAATCAGACACACACAGGGAAGGGATCAGGGTATTTAACTGACACCAGTTCATCCTGTTCCTCGACTTTCTTCCCAGCTTTGTAATTGAAATATTTTTGCTCTATTTTGTTTATGACATTGTAGCACATGTAATGGCTGATCTAATCTGATTAGTAGTCAAACTCAAGGCCAGTGTTTGCAGAGGAAGGCAGAGTACGTTATGATCTGCGTTTCATAGCAATGTCCGAGAGAGAGAGAGAGAGAGAGAGAGAGACTGGGGACTTTCCCAATGTTTTCCCACATTCTGGTACTGAATACCACTATTCTCTCAGCACAACATGAACGTCACTTGCTAGTGCTATTGCAAAGCACTGATGTCTTAGATGTATAGAAATATCCTAAATATTTATACTACAAATATTTTTTGCAATGCTATTTTAAGATGCTGATGTAGGGGAGACGGGGTTGGCTGGCTACAAGAGTTGGATTGCACAGGGTAAATTTATGGTTCATAATAGGGTGCTATCACAATGCAGCACAGTAACATGGTGTAACTTCATCTGCATTCACAGTCATATATTCTATCAAGACTATCATAACTAAATCTACGTTAGTTAATTAAAATGGGAATCAATTATATTTTAAAACAAGACTTGTAAGAAATTGTATTTTGGCAACTTTTTTTGGCCAAATATATGAAAATGTGTTATATGTGCCTGTTTTATTATTTTTATAACAATAATAATATACATTATATTTATGACAAGAGTTGGGTTGGTTTTATATATACTACCCAACTCTTTTTATAAAGTTGACCAGAAGGCAAACTTTATTTATTCCTATGTTGGCACATAATTTTAGACATGAATGATCCAAACTTTTTTCTTTAAATATTTTTAGACATTAAACATTTTGTTTTTTTAAACACAAGATTGTATGCTTTCATTTTTACCTTGCTGGATCACCTTAATATTGATTACACAAAAGATAATGAATAAAGTGAAAGCCAACCAACCCCAGTCTCCCCTGCTGCTTCTAAACTATAAGATGAATATAATACACTAAATTAAAAATGCCTATTAAAATTAGAGGTGTTCAGTTTATGAATCATTTAAGAGCTCCAGACTGGAGAGACATTTGCAGTTTGATATTTTACCTAATCTGAGCTCTGGTTACAGGGCAACAACAACTGCGTGTTGGGCCACTAGACGTGTGTGTGTGTGTGTGTGTGTGTGTGTGTGTGAGATCAACAACCGCGTCAGCAGCTCTGAATGGAAAGAGATTGCGAAGGGAGCTGCAATTCCTTAGCAGTAGAGAAGAGACATGCTCAGCTGTTCTCTGCCCCAGGAAACACAGCATTAAGTTCAGTCTGGTTTTTATAGGGGGCCGAGACAGAAACATATGTATAAACACACTTGTTTATGCTCTATGAACTTGGGTCAGAGAGTATGCTGGAAAATATAGTGGATCTAAGCATGTATATGTGAGTGTGCTGTTTGTGTGAGTAAATACGTGCGAGTGTTGGTTGTAAGCCTCGGCTTCTACTAATCTCCACTTCAAAAGGACTGACTGCCTTTTTTTTCCGTCTCTGTCCATGTCTCTCTCACTCGCTGTCCCTCTCTCTCTTGGGAATGGTAGGAATGCTACATGACGTCAATGCTGACATTCCCAGAGCAACAGCTGAGAATGGAGGGAAGGGAGGGACAACGGACAGAGCGCGAGAGAATGAGACACAAGGAGTGGTAATAGACAGAGAAAAGCAGTTTGGTAAGAGCCAAGAAAGTTTCTTATGGGGAAAAAATATATAAAAATCACTCCACATATGCAAAAAGTATTTCTTTTGATAACACTGTTCAGAGTTGAGTCAGATGAACAACAGCAGTTTGGTAAAAGCAGCATGGGAATTCTTTGTCAAATTAATTAATTTATCTTAAATAATAAATAAGGAAAAAAAAAATTTTATAATATATTTTTACTAGGCTAATAATTTAATATACATTAAACATTAAAAGTCACAATTATGCCATTGTTGTAGTGTTGCTTTCGTCAATGAAAATTATGACTAAATATTATCATCAAGGAACCTTCATCTCGGGACGAAAACGAGACGAGACGCAACATAAATGCTAGTCATGTGACTATGACTATAAATAAATGTATAATGCAATATTGTTGACGAATAATAAAAACGAGACTAAATGTGGTTTACAAAATAAAAACTATTCTAAAATGTCTCTTAACTAAAACGAGACTAAACAAAATGTTATAGCGTTATTTCGTCTCGTTTAGTCGCGTTATTATTATTATTTTCCAGTATTTCAGTTTTCCGAGTCTCATTTCAGGTGCTGCATTAAGTCGCACTGCACAGACGCAGGCGATGTCACTTCCTCAAGACCCACTCGCAGCATTATTTAGAAGACGACAACAAACCAAGTTAAGTCTGACAAAGAGACAGGGACCGATGTGTGTACTTCTAACATGTTTGGTTAGTAAAATAAACGTTGTAAATTCAAATCAGAGTGTCTTCAGTGTCTGGAATGGATGTATTCTTGAGTCTATAAGGTAATAATAATATAATAAGATAACCTTGTTTGAAATGGGTTTGGCTAAAAGAAAATTTTGGTTTCGTCTATACTACTAGGTACTTATACTATATTAACTGGGTTAAATAGAACTGCATTACTAAAAAGAGATTAAATAGACTAAAAGTAGATGGAAATAGTCATGGATAATTCTGACTAAATTAAGGTTAAAATGCTCATAATTTTAGTTGACTGAAACTTGACTAGACTAAAAAGGACATGGACATGACTAAAACTAATAAAATCTAAAATGACAGCTTCACACAAAGACTAGACTAAAACTACAATTAAAACAGGCCACCAAAAACAACACTACATTGTTGTTTAATTTTTTTCCTCAATTGAATTCTTGGTTAAATTTAGGTTGAAATTGAATTCTTTACATAAAAAACTAACTCAAAAAAGGCACGGAACACCAAAATAAGGCATATTGATTGAATGTGCCAAAGAATACACCCACAATCCCGAGAAACCATGGGGGGGTTCAAGTGACTCCACAGCCTCTTCACTGATTAAATGTTCACATTTTAAATGCCCACTTAAAATGTCCATGAGACTCATGTGCTCTTTGATGATCAGAGGCAGGAGAACCTACAGCTGTCAGGGACTGTCAAGATTGGCTGTGAGGAGAGAAGGGAGTGTGACAGAGATTTGGAGGGGAGGGGACAGAGCGTGCTGGTTTAAGCTGGGCATTCAGAATGTCATGAGTGAGATATGAAAAACAGCTGAGAGGGGAAGAGTATGGGAAGACAGTTATGCAAGGGCACATAAATGGAGATGGAAAGAGAAAAAAAACCCTAAATTATAATATAAGAAAATGGAAGGACGGAGTAGGAAAAATGTCATCTGTGGTGTTGACCTATAACATTCATGTAACTCGGGCCCCATGGTCCCATGACGGTGTTTACGAGCATGCTTGGAGGGCACAGTGTGAGCTTCAGCTGTCACGAGCAAACAGGTGTGTGAGTGTACAGTGGATGTCTGATCTGATCAACCACTTTCAGTTTGTTGTGTTCGGACAACCTCATTTTCATAGTCACAGTCAGATCAGCTCATATCTTATCGGATGAGATTGAAAACTCTCATTCCACTCTGCAGGTCTAAAGCGTGCCCTTCGATTTCAAGCTGTTTGACTCACACTCATGCATTATTCAGGTGAAAATGAAGAGGCATTATCGGGGCCTTCTAGCTAGTAGGAGAAAAGACTTACCCACAGGGCTTGGGCATGCTCCATTTGAATTGTTGAGGTCACCTCCCAGAAGAGCACCTGGCAAAAGGAACAAAATAGCTTACATGAAGGCTGAAATTTCAAGTCTAGTGTACAGAATCTAAATCGAGATTGAAAGCCAAACGAATTTGGAACAAAACAAGTTTTTGGACTTATGGAAATAACATTAGTCTTAGGTGAGATGATCACAAATAGTCAGCCAAGACAGATCAAATATTTTGATCAAATAAATGCAATCTTGGTGAACAAAGCATTTAAAAAAAATCATACTAACCCCAAAAGGTAGTGAAAATATTGTACATATTGTGATACAATTGCTCATGTATACTTTTAAACACTGTCTCATTTATGTTGCACAGCTGTGCCTATAACACTGTCCAGCTTCCCTGCCTTGTGGAAATAAAGCTTTTATTCCATTCTTAAATGATTTGATCAAGCAGTTGTTTTATTTCAAAGCCTTTCCTAGCAGAGATTACATGTTATGTGAGTCAGTATTCCTCCGAGTTTCCAAGGATGCATCAGGACAGGAGTTTACACTACAAATGTGATGTGTCCCTGACCACCTGCAAAGGAGCTTTAAGTGATCAAATTACAACGAGACTGTTTACAGCTGTATGCCTCAAGATGTTTACACCAGGTATAAAAAGGATGCTACAGCTCAGTTGATACTGACATACTGAAATGAACACTTCACAGAATTGGCTGAAGTAAGACTACATGCTGTAAGGATGCATAAATATTACAATTCAGGTCAAAAACAAAGATGCTAATTATTTTAATGTTATGAATGATAATTGATAAACCACATGCATTACAATTCTGTTTTAACACTTTACAAGAAGCTTCCATTAGTAAACACAGGTTAAAGCACTAACAATCAATGATCAATGATACATTTTTTTTATTTTTTTATTCATTTATTTATCTTCTTTACCATTAGTTAATAAAATAACAACTGTTCATTGTTAGACCATATTAGCTCAGGCCCATTAAATAATATGAACAGATTACAACTTTTGATTTTAATAATGAATAAGTAAATTAACATTAACATTTTTTATTGTAAGTTCATATTAACTAATTACTAATGTTAACAAACATAACTTCATTGTAAAGTGTTACCAATTCTATACTGTTCTTTCATTATTCAAAATAAGAAAGATCAGTACTATGTAAGCACTCCAGGAGGAGATGAAGGTTTGGCAGTCACCTTTATGCATGAAGCAGAGGTTTATATATCTCTGAAACACCTAAACCTGACACCCACAGGGCAACATTATAAGCTCATGTACACAACATGAGCTACTACTTCCTCTTTCTGTTTTGCTTACTGGTAGCACCATTGATCTGCTCAGGATTTTACCTGCACTGGCAGGTCTCTGTGGCAGGCCTGGAGACACCGTGTTCCTCTGCAGCTGTGGTTGCTGTGGCGACAGCAGGCGTGGGTCTGTGAGAGTGGAGGTGACGAAGGAAGTGGTGACATGGCTGCTGGGCTGGCTGAATGGCAGAGGGCTTTGACTGGACACCGGCACTGTGACTGGCATGGAGAAAGTGGGCGGTGGCACTGTGGACTGAGAAACACAGATAGAGAGGGAAACGTTATTGGCTTAAACTCGCCCACCTGCATGCACATCAAGACATTGCGCAAACGGTCGCACACCGGTTTTAATAGCATGCAGTGACTTGTGCAAACATCTTCAAAGCAGAGCATGTGAAGCTACAAGGTGCGGAGTTGATTTTGTAAGACGTAAAATCTGTTAATGTTTTAGTGTGAATAATCCAGGCTGGAAATGAAAGGAACAGGAAGTCTTCACTTCATTTGACACTTGTTTAACCCTCTTTTTCTTAGCCCAGGATTTAACTCAATTTTAGTCTGCAACAGTTGTCCTTAAACTGGTAATATGGCTCTAGGGAATAATCCACCACACACAGTAGGCTCAGGTGTTTCAAACAAGGGGCATGTGGCCATGACAACTCCTGAGTCAGCCGATCCGCGTTCTCTTGCTTTGTGAAGCACAATTAGCCAGCTTCGGCAATCAGTGTGGACTCAAACTGTCCAGATGCTCTGATGGAGACCCATTTTCCCATGATCCTCAGCAAAACCAGGGCTTCTAAATTTAGAATGTGGGCCGCAGTAGGCCTTCTGTGTTCTGAGTGGGACCCAGTTTCATAGAGTTGGTCTGGCTGTTCCTCTGTCCTTCTCCTTTTCTCCTCTCTGTCTGAGCTTCAGCAGAAAAATGTAGTTTGAAGTGTGCCGATTATAGTCCCTACATTCTTAAAAATTAAGTTTCCAAAAGGGGGTTTTCACAGTGACGTCACAGAAGAGCCATTTTGGGTTTCCAAAAGAACCTTTCAGTGAACAGTTCTTAGTTGTTATTGTGAAGTACATTTTAATAACCTAAAGAACTTTTTTTCTTTTGTGCAATGCAAAGGTTCCATGGAAGCTGAAGGTTCATGGAAGTTAGATGCCATTAAGGAACTTTTAGTTTTAAAGGGATAGCTCAACCAAAACTGAAAATTTGATGTTTATCTGCTTACCCCCGGGGCATCCAAGATGTAGGTTACTCTGTTTCTTCAGTAGAACACAAACAAAGATTTTGAACTCAAACTGTTGCAGTCTATCACTCTTATAATGTAAGTGGATGGGAATCATGGCTAAAACATACAATACCCCCCCCCCCCCCAAAAAAAAAAACGTACAGTAACAAAACCAAATTAAACTCTGCAACTCGTGACGATACATTGATGTGTAAAGACACGATCAGAAAACAATCTGCAAGAAACTGAACAGTATGTATATAGTTGTTTTACTTCTGCACTGCAATGCCTGAACTGTATGAGCGCCTCCTCAAAACACGGCCTGCAGGTATTCTTCTTCTTCTTGCTTTATGGTGGATCACAAACTTATAAGTGCATTAATGCCACCTATCTCTTAAATGGACCATTGACACTCAATCTACAATCTCAATTAGGAACGTCAATGGTCCATTTGAGAGATAGGTGGCAGTAATGCACTTATGTTTGTGATCCTCCATAAAGCAAGAAGAAGAAGAATACGCCTCACCTTCAGGCCGTGTTTTGTGGAGGTGCTCATAAAGTTCAGGCACTGCTGTCCATCAGAGGTAAAAAACTATGGAGATACTGTTCAGTTTTTTGCACTGACCGATCGTTTGTGTCTTTACACATAATGTATCGTCACAAGCCGCAGGGTTTAATTTAGTTTTTTTTTTTGTTTTGTTGTATGTTTTAACCATGATTCCCATTCACCTCCATTATAAGACTAACAGACGGCAATGGTTTGAGTTCAAAATCTTCGTTTGTGTTCTACTGAAGAAACATAGTCACCTACAGTACATCTTGTATGCCCTGGGGGTAAACAGATAAAATCAAATAAAAGATTTTTAGGTGAACTAACCCTTTAAGATTGTGAGAGTGACAGCTGGGTTTTGACCTCAGACAGCTTTGTTGTTATATCCGAATATGGGTAAACATTTCCTATAAACACTGTTGGTTTTGCAGAAATTACTTCTAATGAGATTCTACGGATTTCAAAGCTACTTTAAATGAATATTCCAAATTAAACATATCCAAGCTAGGGTTCTGGAGGGAGTAACCCATGTAACATATGCTATATGGATTAGACTGTGGACGAGGTAACTAAGTTCCAGCACTGCACGCAGGCCAAGCAGGGTGAAGGGAGGATCATTAGTGTGAGATGAGCAGCTGGTTTTAAAATATGGAGCACCAAGACAGAAATAATCTAATTCGCTAGTCTCTACTTTCTCAGCCAGAAAATGTCGTCTTACACTTCTGATGTGCCTACAACAACTGAATATAAATACAACAGACTCAAGATTATGTCAGTCTAGACACACAGATAGTCGATAGCGGATAGCGATAGCGATAGTAAACTGTGATAAGAACGACACTTGGTACTGAAAGAAAGACTGTGTGACATTGACGAAGAACATGACCAGTAAAGTGAGAAAGACTGATTGGTTTAGGAAACAAGTCTGCAATTCATATTCACATGAAGTCCCTTTGGCTTGAAGCTTACTGCAGATCATGAGGAATGATCTTTCAGGGTCAATAAATAGATTTAATTTTCAATATATATTTTGAATGTAATTTATTCCTGTGATGGTATTTTCAAACTTTTTAATGGTAGTGTACATCCAACATGAACTGATAAAAAAAAAAAAAAAAAAATTATATACATATAAAATACTGAAATATTCATTTTTTTTATACTTAAATTGAAAACAATTCCAGAATATATATATATATATATATATATATATATATATATATATATATATATATATATATATATATATATATATATATATATATATATATATATATTTTTTAGGAAGAAGAAGAAAAAATCTCAAGTAAATTTCCTCACAATCCAGCTGCATCCACTGAAATTGCCATTTTGACAGTTAGTGGTGAATATATAAAAACTCATTACAAACTGATCATTTTCCGGCCTGTTAAGTAGAGCTTGTAGTACACATGCTGCTGGGTGTCCCCAGTGAGAAGGATTAAGGTTTTAGCTTTCCTTCCTCGGGCACTCATGCTGGGATTATGTGGGAGAGAAGAGAGAGGTGCTGGATGACTCTCTTTGAGCTCCGGCCCGTGAATGGTGCACTGGGCAGAGAACGGGAGGGAGGCGAGAGAGAGAGGAAAACTGACCCTCCATCAGGTGACGAAATGCTTTTTGGATGTAGCTACCAAGCAATTTCTAATGTCCAGTCCCATTAGCATTAGAGAGAAAAGAGAACGCAACTTACTACACTAATCAGTCTCTGCTGCCCACATCATGTTGAGTCACGTTCATCATGTAAATGATAATATCAAACTTGAGCCCACGATACACTGAGAAAGCGAGCAGCACTTTCTTGTTTCTCTACCTTCTGAGAGGAGATTCCTCATGCAGAGCTCATGCATAAAGCATCCTTGACAGTGCTTTAATGAAAATTATCTTCACCGACGCCTGAATCGGGACCCAAATGAGTCAGAAGTCTATTCCTGGCAAACACGATACAAGCATCAGTCAAAGCAGAACATAAGAAACAACAGAACACAGAGTCAAGCCAGATATAAATCACAGGCGCATTTGAAAACATGGATTGTCAGGATCAAAGGGATGCGGCCTACACTCGCCCTCTTGTCCCCGACTGCCCTCTCCTGGCCCAAGCACACACATTCAGAGGGGATTGAGGGGTGGTGGGAGGGGAATGGGGTGAGAGATGGTTGCTAGGTGCTCTGTGAGTTGGTTGCCGGGCCGACAGCAGGCTGTGTGAGTTGGTTGCCGGGCCAAAAGCAGGCCTCTTCACACGAGTACTCACTGAAAGCCTATAGCTCTGCATCATTTTATCAAACTCCTCGTCTATCTTTTTGTACTTCTCCTCTGTGTGAGGTGTTAGGGAGAATGGCTCCTCAGGGTCTGGGCTCTCCGAATCCCGGTGCTCTTTCTTGTTCAGAGCCTTCATTTATTTCCGACCGAGGATGGAAGAGAGAGACAGAGAGGAAGAAAGAGAAGGAGGGAGGTTAGAACAACAAGGTAAAGAGGAATACTCACTCCGTATCGTTTGAAGAGGTTGTCCAGCTCATCGCTTTTGTGGAATTTGTCCTCTTGTAACGGACTTTGGTCGATTGAATCGTCCCCATCTGGCTCTGGACTGTTGCACCCGTTAAAGCCTTTCTTTCTCAACGTCTTAAAACATTTGGAATGGGAGAAGAAAGGATAGGAGCATATTTCACATTTAGAAACACAAATGTCAATCAGAAAGAAACAGCACTGATTTGTTAAACTTACAGAGTAATGTGACACATAAACCAAGAACACTGTACATCAGCAGATTGTTTCATGAGGAAGTGAAGAGGCTAAATTAGATTCTACACCTCGACTTTGGAAATGCTGAAAATGCACAGCCCATAGAAAACCGTGGGCTGAAAATAAGTTACACGAGGCTGAAAACGAGAGAAACTCCGCTTGAAAACAGACTTTTTTTAAGAAGATTTTCCAAACAAGATTTTCTCTAAGTAGCTTTGATGGGGGTATCGAGACTGAATGGAAAACAGTTTTCAGCACTGCTTTCTTCCTTTTCATAGAGGTCATAGTGACATTAAAAGTGTGCAAAGAAAATACAGCATAAAACAAAACAATTTTTTCCATATACTACCGTTCTAAAGTTTGGGGTCAGTAAGATTGTATACTTTTCCAAAAAAGTATCTTATGATAAAATACAATAAAAGAGTCATATTGTAATATATATATATATATATATATATATATATATATATATATATATATATATATATATATATATATATATATATATATATATATATATATATATATATATATATATATATCTTTTTCTATTTTAATATTTTTTTGAAATGAGATTCCTATGATGAGCTGATTTTCAGCAGCCATTACCCCAGTCTTCACGGTCACATTATATTTAAGGAATCATTGTAATATGCTGATTTGGTTCTCAAGATTTTTTCCATGATACTTTGAATATAAGAAAAATAACAGCATTTATTTGAAACAAATCTTTTTTAACATCATAAATATCTTTACTGTCCCTTTTGATTGATTTAATGCATTCTTCCTGAATCTTACTTATCCCAAACTTTTGAACTTTAGTTTTATATTATATTACATCACATTATATTACATTAGTAAATTAATTGAAATTAACTAAAATGCAAGTGGTGAAGCCTAGGGTGTTGTCAAGATGTTGCTATGCAGTTGCTAAAGGTGTTTTGAGTGGAAAAAAGTTTAATCACTTAGAAATTTAAGAAACACACCTTTCCACAAAATGCTGTACAATTGCAGGCTTTATGAGGTCACAAATTAAGCATTGAAATGAAATATTAAGAAATAGGGGCTGTTGAAATTCCTAACCCAAAGAATGAGCATTAGCAATTAGCCTTAGCAAGCAATGCTAACCAATTTATAAATTTGATGAATGATGACCAAAAATAAATACATTTCAAACATTTGAACTAGCTCAATCGTTCAAACATAACACTCTCTCTCTCGCGCACACACACACACACACACACACACGCGCGCGCACACACAGAGTGGGTCAGCTGATCAGCCTGTCTCTGAGTTGGCTCCATCTGTTCACCTGTCCCTGTATTTCTCTGCCTGCTGTCTCTCCTTTATGGGGCGGGTGCGTGTTTGTGTTGCCAAGGGAAGATTCCCCTGCAGAGCTCCGCTGCCTCTGACTGGCTAACCTCGTTCAGTAGCGCTCCTCCCCCTGCAACCGCTTTCCTTCCCTCCCTCAGTACGGACCCCTCTCTCTAGCTTCCCCTTCCTGTCTTTACATTATTTCATCTGTTACCCTTCGACCTTCACTTTCTTTCTTCTAATGTTTCTGGATGGTTTTTTACTTCCGAGTCTCTTTTCTAATCCAGTAATGCTCTCATTCTTCCACGACTCACTGAGCTGACTCATTTCTGTCCTCTATTCCCTCCATCCCATCTCCTCTTTTCAAACTCCCATTTTTTATGTGGGATGTTAAAAGATTTGAGAGGGGCCAAAGGTAAAGTTAAGGAATCTTCCATTGAAAAAGACACTGATCTGACAATGAGGGGCCTATGGTGGTTCATGGTCTTAAAAACATACACATAACTCCATTTCTCAAGTGTGTGCTGATATCTAATGCAGGCAGAATGTGATGTCACCTCACATTTGAAGTGTGTAAAGCAGAGAAGGCTGCAACCCCCCCCTCCGGCCATCTCTTTAGAACATGCTTAAAGCCTCGGCTTCACCACAGCCAGTCAGTTACACAGACGACAGCATCCACATACACCCATCTGACAGATTAGCGGCCTCTCCGAACCCTCCACACCTCCTCTTCTTCATCCTTCCATCTCAATTCCTCCTTTAAAGGCAGCGTGTCTGCCATTATCAGGCGAGTCTGACTGTAACTCATACATGAGGCTAATGGAATCATTTGAGCAGCTGATCTGGACTGATAGCCCACGGCTCAGCCCACTGTGGAGGTGGATCTGAGAGAATAAGCTGAAGTACACCATCTCGATATCGAAGAGGGCTTAGCCAATGTCCAGCACACACAGATTTCTCTCTCTTACAGGCAAGAGGTTAAGAGTTCACAGTCATTTCATCTCGACAATCTAATGCTAGTGGTCACACTTGAAAGGAACTGCTGCTGTCAGGCATGTCAAAAGTGCTGGAGGTGCCGACTTTGGTGTCAAGCAGATACTCAAATTCTATTCCTTATGCAGCATTTGTCATTTAGACTGTTACATTTTGTACCTAAAAGCTGTTTGGTGACTCCTGAAGACTCATAAATGTGCACTTCCTGGTCAAAATCCCAGCTTGGCATGGCATCAGTGTAAACACAGCAGGTTTTTGCCACTGTCTATTATTGTAATTCATAATAATTAAACCGTAATGCTGATAATAAAAAGAGAAAACCACTTACTGTGTTACTTTATTTGTTCTTTATCATCATTTGTTTTAATAAAACTTCATTTTAAAACTTTAATTAAAAAATTGAACTTAATTGACAAATATGTCAAAGGCTATATTACATTTTCTACATTTAATTTGTTAATATTTATAATAATAATAAGAATAATAATCAACTTTTTTTCAAAATAAAGCACTGTATAAATAGCACATTCATTTTTGCTATGGTCTCAAGCTTAACCTTGATAATTGTGAAATTTCACTGGTATTGTTATTGTTGTGACAAAACTAGCCAATAATTTTAACACTCAACTGAACTTCCAGCTCAATATAATAATAATTAATAATTTATGCATTTAGCAGACACTTTTATCCAAAGCGACTTACAGTGCATTCGGTTTATCGTTTTTTTACATATCATGAGTTCCCGGGGAATCGAACCCCCAACCTTGCGCTTGATAACGCAGTGCTCTACCAATTGAGCTACAGGATGGCAATCAACATTCATCAGAGATGCTGGGCCTTCTGACATGCACATCAGGTCCCATAAAACCCAATAAATGATGCCACCTGACCTGTTTGAATCTTGATTTTATCTAGTCGGATTTGACTGGATTGTGAAAAATGAATTATGAAAATATTAATGCTATTATTTTCTTCGCCCACATGACCTTGGGTATATCAGAAAAATAAACATTGTTTCAGAAGCAGAGAAAGTTATTAGATTTTGATGAAAGATTATCATATTTTTCATTAGAAAGGTGAGGATAGATGAATCACACCAACCCATTTATTAAGAAAATCTAAAAAAATATATATAATTTCATGTTGTTTTTAAGTCCCCACGGCCTCTTCATCTGAGCTGCTTATGAAAAAGGGCAAAGCCTTCTTACCACCTCTTTTCAATCTCAACTGATATCTACAGGATCTTCATCCTTAAACACCCACTCTTCATCTCTCTGTCTCTTTCTCCCTCTCTCTGTCTCTCTTCTGATTGGGATCTGCAGTCAAGCAGATTAACAAGCTCTGGCAGAAAAAGCAGGCAGCCCCCATACATTCACACACGCACACACACACACACACACACACACACTCACACACTAGGCACGTGCAACACGAGACAAGCGAGGAAATGAGAGCAAAGAGAGAGAGATGTGGCAAGAGAGAAGAAGAGGCTGTGTGAGTACATATGCATCTGTTCAGTCATGCATCAGTGTGAAAGCATGCCTGCCTGAATATGTGTGTGTGTGTGTGTGTGTACAGTGAGCTGAGGGTGAAGGTGAATGAGGGTTTTTCTCTGGGTAAATGTAAGCCGCTTCATAATTTATAAACAACAAATCTCCCTCACTTTATTGAATGGCCTCATTTTGCCTGAATGTCTCTCTCTTCCTGGTCTCTTCCTAAGTCAAATAACCAAGTAAAGCAGAGAACGTGTTTTTAATTGGAAATGAGCCACAGAAAGGGCCTTCTGAATGGTACTTCCCCCAAAAACATCAGGCCAGACACTGGGAACTCAGCGCCAGGTCTGCCTCTACTGTCACTCTGCCTCTCAATATTGCATGAGACAGCCTTCAGCCTTTACACACACAAAGCAGCCCAGTCAGGCTTGAGCTGATGTGGCCCACAGCGGCCTAACGCCCTCACCACAGTGCATGCACGCACACACACACACACACACACACACACACACACTATCTCAAGAGACTTCTGCAGCTGCACCCAACAGGAAACATGCACCTGTACCACTGGGGGCTTCTGCAAAAGAGTCATCAGTTTCTCAACATCAAACACTCTACAGAAGTATTCACCCTCTGATGACTGCATTTTAAAATGCAAGGCATTACCATCTAATTTTGAAAAATAAATCTTGAAATAAATGCTTTACTTCTGTACACACACACACACTTTAAGTTTTAACGGAACAGATCACCCAGAAATTACAATTATGTTATGATTTACCCACCATCAAGCAATTTCAATCAACATTCAGTTATTTTTATATTATTTCTTCATACAGTAGTTCACAGTGAACACAGTCATAGCAATGACAAATTGGACTCATGTGACTTGTGTGCTACATCCTGGATCTTCTTAAGTCATGATAGCGTTGAGTGAGTAAAAGACCCAAATTCAAGTGAGCTTAACTTGAGTACCAGTTCTAACAAATTTGGAAAAAAAAATATTCTTTTGAGCTGATTCTTTTCGATTAAAGCTTGATCTGGTACACAAGTTGCACTGAATTATTAATTATGGAAAACAGCTGCATTAAGGTGCATCAAGACAAGAAGACAAGACAAGAAAAAAAAAACATGAGTTTGGATTACTATTAGGGTGAGTAAATAATGACAGAATTTTTTATTTTTGAGTGAACTCGCTTTTTAATTTGGGCAGCATTCAAACTATACTATCTGAGACCATCTCTAACTCTTCCGGTGAGATTATATTATATTTCTATAACTTGTTGTTCACTAACAATCTTCTTTTCCAGTGAGCTGTTAACTTGAGGACCAAAATATCCAAATCATTGAGTCAGAGAGCTGAACTTAAGAACCAAACCTGGTCCATTTACAATTTGAGCCATTCTTTCCAACAAACCGCATTTTCCAATTCATAAATTGCATTGAGCTACTCATTATGGGAAACAACTGCATTAAGTAGCATGAAGGGGAAAAATAAAACGGAGTACAGGTTCAAAATACCATGAGGGAGAGTAAATGACAGAATTTTCATTTCATACCAAGTAAACTATCCTTTTAATTCATATTGTGTTGAATACTACCCGAGACATTCTTCCACTGCTGCTGTTCTTTCCGAGTTAATGTTACGCGCCCCATAACAACATGCCACACACATGCAGTCGCCATCTTGTGTTGGACAGGACAGACACCGGATGGGCACCGTGTGTGTGTTTGTGTGTAAGCCACTTTTTCCTCTCTGGCCAAAGGCAGGAGGTGGTAGGGGGTGCAGCTGTCCCTACCTCTCCTGTCCCACCATCGTCCAGGCAGTTAGCCAGCGGCATATAGAGATCCACAAGCCTCTGAACAACCCTTCATGCTCTCTAGACGTGCACACACACTCTTTCTCTCACATGTGCTCGGCCTCCTAATGGATGAGTGTTTAGCTATGCAAAAGCCTTGGCATTTGTTGAAGAATTTGCAATGTTGTGGATTTACACTATGGTATAACCAATGTATTTTGGACATGGTAAAACCATAATATAAGTAGGGCTGTGCGATTAATCGCATGCGATTGTCATGCACATCTCATCAGTAAAGCCTCAGGATCTGTGTATTAAATGCCGCTCCATCTGAAAGCAGGTGATGGAGATTTACTCCTAATCACAGAACTGGCTTTACTGATGAAATGCGCATGACAATCGCATGCGATTAATTGAACAAGCTACTTTTTTGGAGTAGCACGTAAATAAAGCAATATATAAATTAAGTCAAATTAGCATCGTAATAGCATGGTTTAAATCCATAATGAAGCTTCACTATGTAATAAAACAATGAATGTAGCTTTAGTTACAGTATTCAATAAAGGTCAAAATAAATGAGGAGAAACGTAATGAAAACAACAAATAGACTTTTCTATTTTGAAGGGATCATTCTCAGAGGACTTGTGTGTTAGGGGGAAAACAGTGCGTAATTTGCTCCGCGGTTTTAACAAGGTTTTTGTGAGGAAAAACACACAAATTTACCTGGCCTCCTCAGGGAAAACTAGTCCTGACCAAATAGGGCTATTGACTGAACTACTGCAACCGAATTAACACGGTTCACCAAAGACAGGAAGGAAGGAAGGAGTGAAGAGAAGGAGCAAACAAATAAAGGATGAATGATCCCAACAAACAAACAAAACAATTTCCTGGAACCTGAAATTGGAAGGATTCATGGTGGGTTTGTACGTCTGTGTTACCTCAATGATATCTGCGTTGGTCCTGCTTTCGTGCGGCTCATTGTACTCTGTGTATTTGAGGAGTACTTTGTCCATGTCAGTGCTGGCATACTGGAAGAGCTTGTTTGAGTGATTGAAAATAATGAGGGCAATCTCACAGTCACACAACACACTGAGCTCATAAGCTTTCTTCATCAGACCAAACTTCCGTTTGGTGAAGGTCACCTGTGGATAGAGAAAAAGATGAGGTTAGAGAGGGAGAAAAAGATGATGATGGAGGTGAAGATCTTTTATTTGCAGTGAAACAAGAAAGAAGATACTAAAGTTATTGTCCACTTAAAACAACCAATAATGCACATTCATGTTTTTCCAATTCCATTTAGCTTTCTTTCCTCTGTGAAACTTTAAAAGAAAATATTCTGAAGATTTAGATTTTCAATTTAAATTAAATGATCACAAATGAGGATTAGAGCTTTCAAGATTCAAAAAGGAGGCAAAAACACCATTATTAAATCATAAACATGTTATCCTAAAGTAATAACGATAAGATATATGATTATTTAAAGGGATATACTGAAATTTAAGACAATCTTGATGTGATGCGCTCTTTAGAGTTTACTTAACAGTTAACTGGGAAGATACACATGCAAATTTGACTATTAAATTGCCATAAAAAAATGCTGTTAAAAATGACACTAAACAAGGAGAATTTTTTATTTTTTTTTTAATATGTCTTATTTTAAGGATGTTAGATAACTTTGGGAGTCAAAGTCACAATTTGCACTATGGTGTCACAATGGTGCTTTTGTGTTTTTTTCTAAGCGTGAAAGCTCCATTGCCCATTCATTGTCATAGAAAGGTGAAGATGAACCAACTACATTCTTCAAAACATATTTTGTAATTCAACAGAAGAAAACAAAGTCATAACGGTTTTGAACCACATGAGGCTGAAAAAAAAAATAGTGACAGGATTCTTTAAATATTTTGTGGGAATTTTTGCAGTGCACAGAGGTTGACTAGGTATTAGCCACAGATTCTTCTCTCTCAGAATTGACTGGCTGTCTACCACTTTCTTGCTCACTTTTAGCAAAAGTGCCACCTCAAGAAAGAAAGTTTTTCTGCTCAAACCCAGGACACCTTAACCTTAACAGCTCGACAGTGTTAGCAGACAGTGATTGCATCTCTGCAAATAAAAGCCCTTTTCCTTTGAGTGAAAGAATCTTCTCCACCTCAACAATCAAGGAGCTGATGTTCCTTCTCTCCACGGCAGCACCAGGATAAACACCAGCAACATAATTGCCATCGAAAATAGAAATCGCAGGGTAACCAATGGAAACAGGAGAATACAACTTTATCACTGTGAAGAATACTGAGACAGCGACCTGACTTCTTTCCACTTCTCTCTCAATCCAATTAACCTCAGGGCCGAATGCTTACCTACTGACCTTTACCGCACACGCGGACTCAAGCTCGCTCTCTCACCTGCTGCTGTCTGTCAGCTCCGGATGCCTCCGTTCCTCTACATCTCTCTTCTCTACTTGCCTCAATGCTGGAGTTTGGTAATTAAAATGCACATTTTATTGCAGCAAAGACTGTAGTTCATATCCTCTTTTCATACGGTTTAATTCTTTAATTGCCCAGATACCTGTTACACCACAGGAAGATCGCAAGGACAAGATGTAGGGTTCAGTTTTCCAGAAGAAATCTCAATTAAAAGTGATTTTTTTTTTTTGTACAAATTGAGGCTTAATGTGGGTCAGACAAACTACACAACTTTTTTTTTTGTAACTTAAATATGATTAGTCAGGCACACCTGAGGGAGACAGAGAGCGCTGACACAGCGAAGCAGGCTAAGGTTGAGTATGCACACCTGACTACCACTATCAGCACAACTGTGACCAGAAAAACATTTCCCATACCTTCACAGCCATCTTTCTAAGAGATTACACACTAGTGAGTGGAATTCTCTAAACCAAACACCATAATTACTTTCAAAGCTTGATTAAAAAAAAAAAAATTATCTGTTTGATCTTTATTATTTATACTAAATTATACAGATTTTTTTGTTGTTAAATTATTTTTATTTTATTTATTTACATTTTCAAACAGATACAATTGTTCATATTTAAATTATATAAGGTAACAAATTAGGTACCTATGGCAGCCCTAAAATACTACAACTTAAAATTAAATGTACTCAGACTAAAACAAACTAGTTATGCACAACATAAAAAATGTAGCAGATGATAATTATTGTCATGTTATTGCTGAAAATTGATATAATTCTAAACAGATGCACAATAAAGATTAAAATCAGTTAGAATTGAATGTATGTTTCACAAAATTAGAATGTACTGTATAAAAAAATTGATATTTGACTTTCTAAAAATTATCTACATTTTAATTATGTATCCAGAACTACCCAAGGTCAGACAAATAAAGATGAATTAATTTAAACAAAAATCAGGCAATAAACAATATGGTACTGATTTAATGCACATTTCTGAATAAAACTAATGCTAAAGCTAAAATTAAAGTAAAGTAATAAAATCCTGCTGCATCAGTTGAGCCAGAAACTGAAAAACTGCACCACTCAAACAAACAGCAATGCTTTGAAAGCACCAGTGTTTGCACCCTAAAGAATGAAAACCTATCTGTAGTTAACTTGTAGTTGTCTCTGCTTATTAAACCATTATAGGAAAAAGTACTTAAAGATAAAAGAAATCCACACCTCAACTATAAATCAACAGAAACCTTGCACTGGAGGAGTAAGATTTGATTTTGCCTCCCGCTGTTTGTCCTCTACAAGAAGTCTAAATTACAGACGCAACTTAAGGCAACTCAAGAGTCACAACTAATAAAAATGATTTCAGTTCTAATCCTATGTATATTCCAGAGATAGAAGATGAAATGAATTATTTTCAGTTACGTATTCAAAACTGAAAACAATTCACATATGTTCAGCTAAAAACACTGATGCTGCAGACCGTCAGGCTTTGCACTCACCTGTCTGTTACGCTCGTCTGTGATTCGCTGAATCTGGATCTTTTTCCTCCCCATGGCTGCTGTGATTGGCCGAGCAGGGGTGGGGGCAAGGTTGGGGATGTGGTGAGGTTAGGTGTCAAAATTTCTTGAGGCAGCTACAGGAGCACGAACAGCGACTAGTCGCGTCTGTGTATGAAGATGTGTATGTGAGAGAGTCTCTCTCTCTCGCTCTCTCTCCGTATGCCACCTGTCTGAAGCAGCTGGGCTCACCCGTCTTCCTCCACTGATAAAAAAAAGGAAGGAGGGAAGGAAGAAAGAAAGTATGTGGCCTCCTGGTAGGGCCTTCAGATCATGGTCTGCTCGGGGTGCATGTCATCCGACAGGTGTCTTTTCTGATATCCAAACCCCCCTGGAAAAAAATCTGGTGATGAAGATGATGATGGTCTTGTGATGAATTCTGTGAAAGAAAAGAGAGACAGAACTTCAGACAGAAGAAATTATTTTCTTTTCTTTCTGTAACTAGATTACTTTGCATATGTATCTAGATCAAAGTCATTCAGAACAAAAGACAAATGGGCTCCTTACAATATTATAGCAAAAAAAATGCTAAAATGCTAAATATACTACAAATGTATTACATATGTTGGTTAACTCATCAAATTAAATTTACAATGCATCACATATACACAACTGTTTAACAGTTTAGGCTTGGTAAGATTATTTTTATGTTTTTGAAAGAAGTATATTATGCTCACCAAGGCTGCATTTGTTTTTGTTCAATGTGTTACAATAAAACAGTAATATGGTAAAATATTTCTACAATTTAAAACAACTGTTTTCTATTCTAATATATTTGTAAAAATGTAACATTTCTGTGATGACAAAGCTGTATTCAAGTCTTCAGAAATCCCTCTAATATGCTGATATGGTGCTCAAAAATGAAACCGTGCTTATTATCAATGTTGGAAATAGTTGTACTGCTTAATATTTTTGTGTAAACAGTTTTTTCTTGAATGACTTAAAAAAAAAAAATCTTACTAGCCCCAAATTGTGAACAGCAGTGTATATCAATATGAATATAATTAATTATTTACATAATTAATTGCTTAATTTTATATAATTAATTGTACTCTTTTAAGAGCCCAACAAACTCCAACATAATTTCAATTATATGTTTCTGCTCCTGTAATTTTATATTTTAAAAAATGTATTAAATAATCATTTTTCTTCATAATTTCAAACACAAAGCCTTTACCACTGGGCCGGTCAAATATCTTGTGGTCTGTGATTATTGTGTCACTTGCTCATTCATCCCGCACTCTCTTGTTAGTAAATTTCCATTGTTTTTCCAGGATTTTTGCAAATCCATTTTTAAAGACTGGACTCAAAAAGAGTAATTTTTAGCTTAAATACTTTAACTAATCATAAAATAGAATAAATGAATTTCCATGACTTTTTTTTTTTAAAGACAAATGTTAATTTCTTTTTAATGCATGGAAAACACACTTTTGAAGTTCCCCAATATTGTTAGGTTTCAGGACCATGATGGGAATCCTGAAGCTAAAGATCCCCTAGACAGAATAAGCAAACCTCCCCTCAACTGTCGCTGGGTTAGGGACACATAGCATGACATTCTCATATACGGCTGGCCAGAGCCCCTTTCTGCAGCCTGCCAGAGCCTGATTATGTGTTCCTGTTCACAAACCACCGATGCTGATGTGGCTTACAGACCTAAAGCATCTTCACCTGCAGGGAAACACCTGCTGAAGTGTCTCTGTACTTGAGTGTGTCATCCAGCAGCACTCACAGCGCTCTCTCAGGAATAATTCTCCCTTTTAGTTGTTTAGTCAACATGGATATTTAGCTGCGTTTGAAGGATAAGTTAATTTTTCACTTTAGAATAATAAAAAAACATGCTGAAACAAACAGTGAGAACAGATGCCTTGGAGTGAGACGGCTCAAGTTTGCGTGTGCATGAATGAACGGCTGCATGAATGGATTTACTGCTGCCTAAGAATTGTCATATGGGCCAAAGTAATTTTAAAACATGCTATTATTATCTCTGCCTTCGATTAAAAAGCAAGCAGGGGCTTAAAACAGAATTCTATATATACATCCAGACTGTACACTCTCACAGTCACACTCACACATCCCCACATGACTGCTGACACAAGCTGACTCCCTGATCAGGGAAGCCTTCAAACTTCCTCATTTCCTCTTTTCAGGTCAAAGTGCACATGCTCAGAGACAATCTTATGAGAGTCTTCCCAACTCGAATGATTCGTTTTTACTTCCTGGCCACTTTCCTCACAATAAAAAGCAACAAATAGCCCAAATTTTCCCTTTCAGTCCAGAATTAACATGAATTCTAGGCCTCTTGGAGAAAGCAAACAATTAATAAGTGTAGTTCAGAGTAATTGTTGAGAAGAAGCATATTAAAGACTGCAAAAAAAGCTATTCTAGCAAATTTCTACCAATCAAAGGGTTGCCGTTTGTTTGCACCAACTGGCATGTCAAAATTACATCATAACAATCCTGATAGGCCGATGGCACCGTGAGAAGAAATATATTTCCCCACTACAAGCTTAAGAGAAGTAAACAAAAGAACAAATACGTCTATTATAACAAAATGACATTTTTACCAAAAACAAAACAAAAACAAGGCACATAATTGTGTAGTTATGGTATCCGAATAATGGTGGATGACTGCATGGAAAAGACAGACGTAATGTTTGGAAACTGGCAGATATTTAAAGGAATTAAACACTTCACAATTAAAGCTGACATTTTACTATTTCCAACATTGGTCTATGATACGTCTACATTTCGCTACAAGTGGCAGCCGTTACTGCCGCTTTAGTCTCAGACTCAGATGTCATGCCCACGGACCATAACGTCTGCAGCATTTGGTACACAAAAGTGTACCAGTTTGTTTATGAAAATTAATTTGACATGAACCAAGAGAAAACATTACCGTCTACAGCCACAAGAGTGCGCTCTATGCTGCTCAGTGCTCCTGCATCCTCTCCCTGAAAAAATACAGCGCCCTCTCGTGGCTGTAGACGGTAATGTTTTATCTTGGTTATTGGTTCTAAATAAATGCAACTTATAGTCCAGTGTGACTTATATTTGTTTTGTTTTTTCCTCGTCATGACGCATTTTTGGACAGATGCGACTTAGGTGCGACTTATAGTCCAAAAAATATGGTAAATTAAATATTTTCAAAAGTATGTGAAATATTTAAAGTTCGCAGCATAAAATCTTTAAAATACGTCCAAGAGTTTTACACAGACAAGAGTCTGTTATTGTGGCATTTCCATGCTTCAAAACGTGACGATGAACAAAACGAACTGTGACTGGTTGTTGGACATGTTGGTCAAACGACCTCATGGGCGGGCCCTGGCCAATGAAAGCTGCCATGAATTCCAGACCTCCAGCCTGATGGTCTGGCTACGTGAGACTTCTGCCACTTATTCACCAGGTTAAAATGAATGAATGATGAATGTATGATTATACGCACACAAAATAAATGACCACAAATATGTTTGAAAGAAAAACATAGTAGCTTTTCTATGGATAATCAGCCTGTGATTACAATTCACACCTTGTGTTTACAATTTTGATTGAAACACATGACATCTATTCTGGTGGTCACAATCTGGCAAAAAGTTCCAATCAAAGCCCAAATTGGGCCTGAAAATTCAGCATAAGCATATGATCTATATAACTCTCCATTGAAAATGAATGACTTCCAGGCTGTGGTTAACTAGAGAAAGTGAAAAGTGGCTTAAGAAACAAAAGCCATGCATTCTGTTAACTTGAGTGTTCTCCTTTCATAACAAAACAACTGGAAAAGACATATAGGACTAGAAACACTGTCACTTTTTGTGTGTTCTAACATCTAGAGTGACAAAAAAAATGTCAGAATGCAGTAGTTCGTGTACTCTGAGGGCATGACAAAACAGTTCCTGTCACAAGCTTCATCACTTCTTTTACAGTAAAACACTGAATGGTATGTGTGTGCGCATGTACGTTTACATGAGTTTTCTGACTCCAAATGGAGAGGATGTGTTGACAGGAAAGGTTTCCTCAACCGGTCGTCAGAAGCTCAGGCTTGAGTTCAAAGCGACTCAGAGTCCGTCTGTGTGTTTTGGTCTGTGGGGCCAGCACATGAAAAGACTTCTTTATCTGCAGTGAGAGTCAGAGTTTGACCTTTCACCCTGTGAGCTCTGAGAGGGGCTAATTCCCAGCTCTGATCTCAGTCACTTCACAAGGGACCTGGAAAGTGTCCTCAGCCTGCGGTTCCTCACAGTCAGACTCTCTAGCAACAGAGAACTCGCGAAGTACTGCTTCATAATGCTGAAACTTGATAACGTTATTCAAAACTGGGGTCTGCAAGAGGATGCTAGAGGATCCACAAAAAAATAAAATAAAAATAATAATAATAATATATATAATAGATAGATAGATAGATACATTAAATATTTAATATAACTTTTTAATATAACTTTTTAATTTTTATATTATTGTAGAAAACAATCCTATATTTGTTAAAACAAACTGAATACAATATAACTAGAATAGTTTATAGTATTTACAGAATTATGTTTTTTACAGAAACATTTTATGAAGAAAGAAAGAATGGTGTATGATTGGGTAAACTAATTATTACATTTTCTCAGGAAAATAAAAGTAGTGTTTGCCCTTGCAACACTTGCACCACAAATGCCAGGGTGTTAGGCAGTAACTGTATGGTTTTTAGCACATTTATGCGGTTGCTAAACTGTGCTTGAAGTCAAGTCGAAAAGGTTAACGTGAGAACTTTTTTTAAAGTAGTTTATTGTCCGGCAGGTAAAAAAACTGTAAGAGTCTTTTTGCTGAGAAAAATTACAGCACAGTTCCAACAGGCTGCATGATTTGAGGTATTATGTGAGTTTGTAGAACAAACGGTGTGGGACAGGTTACATGGCGAAGTTGGGGAACTCTGGGGTTTGTTTAGATCTTTAACCTTAAGGGTTAGCAAGCACCACAATTAAACAATAAAGAAAAAAAAGAAGGTCACAGATAAAACACTGGTTCCTTTCCGTTTCTGTACTAGGGGAACCCCCTGCAACAAAGACAAAAATCTTCTTATCTTGAAAATTAGTCAAGCTCATGGAAGTAAACTGATGTACAATAAATAAACACACATTTATGTGTACACACACACACACACGCACACACACACGTGTCAGCAGAAGGCATTTCTCATTGCTCTCAGAACAAAAAGGTGAGCCGCTGTACAATGCAGCTGTCATATACACATACAGGGGGAAGGTGTTATAATTTTGAGCTGTGGCTTTGCTCATACCACTGAGGAAATCCTGCGGAACCAAGCTTCAGCGTGCAACACAAGCAAAACAACATTTACACAAGCTTGCAAACAAGTGAAAAAACACCTTGGTGTAAACACATCCAAAGGCACATGCTGCTTGCTAGTGAAGAAGAACCCAAGAGGAAAAAAAAAAAATTCTCAAGTTTGTGAGCTTTCACTAGATCAAGTAATTCTCCATCTTCGAGTAGCTCGGACCCACCCGTTTGGGCTGCAATGCTTCTTGCAAGGACTCTGAAGCACCAGAGCTCCGCTGGGATAAGCGCACGCTGCCCTCATCCATGTGTGGGCATATGGTATTCTGCGTGAGCGCGTATGCGTGTGTAAGCATATCTCCTCCACAGGGTGTGTGTGAGAGAGTCCAGTTTTGTTATCCCTGCCTGTAACTAGAGGCAGAGTGGCCTGGGGCTTGGAGATAAGGGACCGTGCCAGAACTGAGCTTGGACCAGGTCCAAAGCTTTGCTGAGAAATCCATCACCTTCCCAGCTCAGAGCAGGAGGTCACCGACTGGGACAGAGAGTTGTTTAATTCGTCCGTTTACAGTTTCCGAACATTGGTGCTATACAAAACGCCCTATGACCACAGCTCTGTCACTGCTGGCAATATCTCGGCACTCTAAGAGCCAATAAAAACTATTCTGTACTGAGGAAGAAAGCTAAGCATGCTGATTGAGATACTGTGACACAAGAACGTAAAGTATAATTGATGAAGAATGAAGAGCAGTACCCTAAAGAATGCATTTATAAGACAAATCAACAAAATTCCTTTTACAAACTTGCTGAAATGGAAATGTATTTTAAAAAGTTGTCAATAAATAGGAACTAATGATGTGCATTTAATGATGTATAGCCTTTTATTAAAGTAATTCCCAATGGATAAAATCAAGCTGAAGACTTGTTGAATATCCCTTTTCGCTCAGAAATAAGCCACATTATGGATACAAATCTACAATATTTTGGTACCAAATCAGTTATCGGCTGTTATTAAAGATTTTTCAATGTACAGGTTTAAGTCAATGCTCATTTCCCCTTTTAACACTGTTAAATTGAATCTTAACTGATTCCCCAAATAATTTCTTTTAACACTTGTAGCATTAACAATTCAATTTAGTGTTTATTTATAAATTTATTTAGATAAAATAGCACATCATTTTAATTTCAGCCATTTATCAGCCATAAATCTCACCATATAACCAATAATCGATCAATCATTATCAACCAGATTAGTAATATCTCTCATTACAAAAGCAAAATGGCTTACAAATTATGTTTCATGTTGATTTTAAGCTCAATTCCCAAAACTATACTAGAGTCACTAGACTCTATATACTCTATATATTTCCTTGATACTAGAGGAAATCAAAGCAAGCTTGTCTGCTATATGACTCATGAAAGACCAAAAAAAACAAACAAAAAAACAAGCTTGGCTGGTCCAACATGGAACCACAAAACCATTGTGGTGGAGGAAAGGTGTTCTTAGGAGACACCCTCACGCTCGTGGACTTGTTTTTTGAGCCGAGTGCTCTTCAAAACATAAGCAGTGGCTAAACTGGGGCAAAAGTGGAGCCCTTTGAGACCCTCCAGCGATTTACTCCAACCTTGAGGTTGTACTGCCAGCACCAACTGCAGGATATTTCCAGCCTGTTGACTCAACCTCCCCGCACGGCAGGAGCTCACCCTGTCCAATATGGCTACTCAGCTGCTGACCGCAGCGCATGATTTGTGTTTTTCAACACAGCCGTTTGTCCAGTACACAACGTATACTGATGATATGAGCGTGTTCGATGCTGAGGGCCATCACTGGACTTCCTCCAGGAACGGGGAGATAGGTGGCGTAATATCTGCCAAACCACAAGTGTAACCCAATCTCTGAGGCGGGGGAGGGTGATGGGTAAGGCACTGCAAGGACAGCACTTCAGGGGGAGGGGTGTAATGGATCTGTGGTCTTCAGCTTGTGTATCACACCACTGCTGTCTGTCCCATCAACTCTGAAACAAACTACAATACTAGGTTACCACTTTCAACCCTAATTTATTTTTAATATTTTTGGTGCCAGGCCGTAGGATTCAATTCATTTTTTTATTTTATTTTTTATTCTATACTCATTTTACAAACAAGACACTTGAGAACAGAAGAAACAGTTGTCTGTTGTGTCGTCTACAGTACTATAGGCTGTTGTTTACAGCAGCTTATCGTTTCCTGCATCAGTGTGGACAATGTGGTCAAACTTGTCAGTTAACAGCACTTCCATTCTGCCAAACAAACCAAGTCACCAACCAACTCTCAGGCTACTGAATGAGCCTGCAAATAACAACATGCTGTTCTGGGGTCAGGTAAATCTTTTTCCCTCACACCCACCATGACTCTGATATGCCACTGAAGGTTTTTAAGACACACACACCTTACTTTGTAGCATAACGTTGGTGACATCAATATGACAATTGGAAAGGAGGGTGTGTTGCCAGCGGTTCGTCACGACCACGTCACAAGCGGTTGATTACACAACAAAACAAAAGATTTTTTGCTTCGAACAAAAGATAAGCTTGTTGGTTCAGTATTATATCAAAATGATAATCAGAAGACAAGCTAGACAAGGAAAAGGTGTCCTTTGTTTTTCTGCAAAGGACTAGAACAAAGTTACACTGGAAAATGACTATAATTATAGACATACATGACGTGAATACTGATCTTTCTTTCCTGTTAATATTGAGTCTCAATGCTTTTCTCGGCTAATTTTCACCCGAAAAGGAATTACTTTTTTAAAGGTTTAATTATTATTATTATTAAGACTGAAACTGCTAGTAAAATCATTAGACTGTATATAAAAAAACTAGTGGTTGACCGACATTGGATTTTTTGACAGCTGATGCCAATATCTTGGAAAGCAGGGGTGGCCGATGGGCAATATAAAGCCGATATGATTTTATTTATTATTTAAGATATTGTAAATCATAAAAAAAAAGAGTAAAATAAACATGCTTATACTTTAAATGAAAAATATTTTTCACAAATAAATAAATATTTAATAAAAATTAAGCTGAATTCTCCTGTCCCCATTAGATTCAGACGGACGGACCGTCAGAAAGAGAAAACACGCAATCATGCAGGATACAAATGCACACTTCATAAGATCTCATAGCTAGTTTCGACTAAGTTTGCAATATTTTTTTTCATTAGATGTTCATTTGTCATTCAAAGATTTCTTTCAATTATATAAATGTATATTTGCTGAATGCTGTCGACAAACGATAAAGTATTATAATATTCGCATTTCTATTACTAACAATTTAAAAGCAATCATTTTAATAGGTTTTTTGTATACATTTTAATTCCTTTGTTTAACAGTTCTATCTGATTATTAGATAGACTTCTGTCTGTGGACAGAACTGTTTATGATGACAGCGAACAAGAGGGAGAATGCCAATCTCAGTGCCGTCAAAATAAAAGTCCGGCGCACCTTCAAAATAAAAACACGTACACATCGGCCAAACAGAAAAACTTATCAGCCAATACCGATATTTGAAAAACGGCCTTGGCGATATATCGGTTGACCAATAAAAAAAAAAACGCAACTAAATTCCTATTTAAACACATTGAAAAGAAAGAGTACTGTGACAAAGGTACACTAAAAGCAAAAGAAAGAGATGCAGACAGAGCTGTCATGCATTACAGCACATGGTTCGGTCACACTACACCACTCTTCAACGCTCGGAAATACCCTAAAGGCAAACTCTTAGAGAAGTTTATGGACTATACAAATCTAAAAAAAAAAAACTAGTAAACCATTTTAGGATGTTACTGCTCTATTTTTGTGTCACATTCAGTATTTTTTTCAAAAACCAAAGTGTTTAAGTATGAAACTACATAAAATGAAACTTGAAGTTACACAATCTTTAAATAGCGTATTGGCCTTGCTTTAAGCTTCTTCTTACCCCTTATAAGTAAAGATGAACAAAAAGCCTCCTCATGGTCTCATGTGTCTACAGTTCCTTCCCAGTGGCCCAATCAAGCATCAAATAAAATCCAAGCAGACTACAGCATGGCTTGTCCCATGACCTATGTCAGGCTGACAGTGGAGACCAGTTCAGCGATGAGCTTGTAATGCATAGAGCAGACCCCCAGCCCTCCTCTCAGATCCCTCCACCCTCACCCTTTGCCCTAATATGCCTTTAGCAACTGCCTTTAATCCATCAGCATCTTTGGATGTAATTGAGAGGGTAGATGTGTGTCAGGATTGGGACGCTTGTCAGATCCTCTGTTCTCCTGTCTGTACATGTGTGTGTTAAATGTAGTGGCAGCTGCCTACACACCTTTTGTTCCGACACCCCCTTGCGACATTTCTGCTGTCACAGATGTAGCAAATTTAACTATAAAGCCGCATTTCCAGGAACTAGGGACTTTGGCCTGGTACTTGGTGTGTCTCCACTGTAGGAACCAGGATCTAAATAAAGTTATGTTTAAAAATTGCCCCTCAGGAAGTCCCTGCTGGCAAGGGTAGTACTTTTTCACAGGTTTGGAACCTTCTGGGGCATGACTTGGGCGCAAAACATGCTTATTAGTTGTTCATGCAGCATTGTGATTTTAACCACCATTTATTCGGATAATTTTCAAAATATTACTGTTATTGTGTCATGAAATGTAGTTTAAAAGTATTTCAGATGAGAATGTAGTTATTTAAAACTCAAATATGTGGTTTATTTATAAAGATAGCGCGTATTTAAAAATGTGTTTAGCCGATTTCGGAGATGATCAGCGGGAGCTCAGTTCTTAGGTTTACCAACAAGAGCAATCTCGACTCGGCTATACAAGGGGTTCCCAAACTTTTCAGACCGCGACCCCCAATATTAGATTGCTGACGACCCGCAACCCCCCCCCCCCCTCTCTGTGTTTCCCTCTTTTGAGGATTTGCGATTTGGTTGCATACTGACAGAGCTAAAACAAAAAGGAACACAATCTCTAAGCCAGGCTATTTTATTAACAAATTATGGACAAAAACAAATACATCCATAACTGTAAAATGCTTACAGACAAAATACGAACAAGCTGCCTATAACACACATACGACAATAACTTTGTATTCAGAAAAAACGCCTTACATACATGTATGCATTTCCCAATCAGGACCCAGATTTGGTCAATGGGTGGAGCAGATAATTTTATATTTTTATAATTTTAATTTCATTTTTAAGATTACAAGTAAACAGCATTCAAGACTGCAAGAGTTCAAATCTATATGGGCCTTAGTACTCTTTTTGATGTTTTTTTATTTTTATTTTGTGATTGCATTGTTTGTGTAATATGTGCTAAATTGTGAATAAAAAAAATAAAAAAACGCCTAATGTGATGGATGGGCGCTGTGCACGGAGCAAAGCAGGTCCACTCTAGGTTTAATTTAGGAGATCGCCACCCGCAGATCATCTTCCACGTTAAGCCGTGACCTTTGTTTATTCTTAATATAAGTCAGCGCGGAGAATGTCTTTTTACATAAATACGTTGAGCCAAATTGCATGAGGACATCCAACGCAGCTTTCAACAACTGTGCATATTCCAGCGTGACAGAAACCCAGAACTCATCCAGCGTCTTGCCGTCAAATGCCGTCCTCAGGGTTCGATCGGTTGAAAGTTCTGTCAGCTCATCTTCCATATCTGATGCCAGATGATTTGCCGTGGTTACATTAAATGGTGACCTTATCCAGTCATATTGGTCGGGAGCGTCTCCTTCAGGGAAATACTTATGAAAGTGATCTGGATAAATCCAGATTAAAAATTATTTTTTCATTGTGCTCACATATTAGATGGGGAAAAAATTACAGAGGGATTTATGGATATCTACTTTTGTTATCCTGTAAATCAGAATATACTATCAATAGCCTTAAAAAAATGATTTTCGCCATGTTTTTTGTAATAAAATGTTATATAAATCAGGCTAGGAATAATATATTTACAAATCCCTCTGTAAATGTCTTCTTCATAATATAACTAGGTACAAGACTGGAAAGTTTGGTGTATATAGGTGCTACTAAAGTGGACATTTCGTACTTGGAGCATGAGAGAAAGGTCATTTTGAGAAAACAGGCTTTAAAGATTTATCATCAGCCAATGAGATTGCGCATTCAGCCCTTTTACTTTCGCGATTGGTTGCTGATAAAAAGGAAATTACCATATTTGGAACTGACAGCATTGTACAGTGAAGAGAGAGCTTTCCAGCCGTGCCTGTGATTAAAGAGAGCAGACAGAGATTTACAACGCTAACTTTTGTTGAATTTATGCGAAATCTACAGACGCAAACAGACAAAGTGTAATAAAATAAAGACCTAAATGTGTATTTCTGACTTTTTTTTCACCATCTCGCATTAACATAAAAAAAAAAAAAGTTTCTGTAAATCATCTCGCGACCCCCCGCTCCCCACTCCCCCCGCTTTGGCAACTACTGGGCTAGACCTTCTGACATTTGCCACTGGCTCTGATGTTTCTTTAGTGGCGAAACATAAAATATAATTTGTTTTGGGTAAATCTAACAGGTAATCTTTGGTCTTTATTCAATTAATATATTAATATGTAAAAGAGGCAATACTGTTTGATATAATATTTTGTTTTATTGTAACGTAGGATTATATAGGCCTACACATTTCGTTTTAATGAAAACTAAAGGAGGCAGTGGTGTTTGATATCATATTTCGCCTTTTTGTAAATATACAGTGAGGGAAAATTGCAGTAGCCAAGGCGAGCAGACTGATGTTATCAAGTACGCTGCTGTTTGCAGAATTACCGGACTTGAGTCGTCCCGTCCGTGGGAGATCACACTCCTGAGTCGAACTTGCAATGTCCGAAATACAGAGGATACAAGTCGGAAATTTGCATACTTTGTATTGAGAAACGTAGACAGACCTACATTACGAGACTATTTGCCTAATCTTCACGGTACTTTTGACCGCGGTGGAAAAGCAGAAAGCAACAGGTCTGGGGGTAAATAAGTTCCTGTGAAAAAAGTTCCTGGTACAATTGTTCCACGTAATTTCGGTGGAAACGCGGCATATGGGACCAGAGTTGCTGCAGACACAACCCCACGCCGGAGCTTTTTCCAAAAGAATTCTGCACACAAGCTCTACATTAAGTATGGAAACCTTTTCATATATAAGTAAAGTTCCAATAACCTGTTGTTTTCAAGTCAACTGTCTTTTCTGAAGAACAATCATGATTTCACCAAGAACAAATCTCAAGATTTGTCCTTTCCTGGCCTCAAAATCTCAGAAGGGCTTTGGTGGGAGTGTGGGAAATGCAAAGGCCATGGGTCTGTAAAACTGCAACGTCAGTGAGTTTCCAATGGGAGGGACAAAAAAAACATTTAGGGCACAAATCACGCTCTGGCACTGAGAATGTTACGGGTTGAGGAGGACATCTGGACACTCTGGTTTCTCACAAAGAGTAACTTATATGGATACATGTTGTAGATGGGGAGGGGGGAATGAAACCTCCCTATGTTAAAATCAAGCTGGAAAGCTGCCATTAGTAGGACAAAATACACAAACATCTTCAACATAACACACCTGGGCCAAAATCAGGAGGACACAATTGCTAGAACAACAAAAATTATTGACTGGTCATCAGCCTGCTAAGATCGGTTTCCTTTTTGACTCACTTTAATTTTATTTATTTTCTAGAGAAATAATTATATATTCAGGTTTGGGAGGTGGAACAAAATGTAATATCATTGAAGAACATACATCATAACCATGCAGAAATACATTAATATGCATGTTGGCCATGTCCCCCATAAATGGTATAGAAGTTACATTGTACATGGCATCATATTATATTGGCTCGTATATAAGGTTGTCAAAAATACAAAAATGGCTTGTGATCGTTTTGAAAACAAACCCACAAACTAATCAGATTTTTTTTTTAAACGGGGAATGTCATGGTTTTTCAGCAAAAGTGTTCTTAATTAATTTATGGAGTTACAGTATAGCTGTATTAATTTATGGAGTTACATTAAAGCTGTTTTTCCAGCTTTTTGCAAATATAAATACAAATTAACTTAAAGAAATAACTTTTGTAAATTATCTTTAGACATTTTTATAAGAAACAAAAACTATTTCATATTTTATAGATAGAAATAAAATGTTTTTTTAAGACAAAGTCAGAAATCAGATTTAATGGTAAATAACACCTATTTTTTAAACACTTATAAAAATACATTGAAAATAAATAATGAAATAATAAAATAATAAATAAAATAATAAATAAAATAAATTGATATATATATTTTTTAATTTTCAGCAGTCATTACTCCAGTCTTCAGTATCATATGATCCTTCAAGAAATCTCGCCGGTCTCGAGTCCCACGTAGGAGATGGAAGGATATAAAACTGGAGCGACGATAGTGAAGGACGAGAGAGGACCAGGCCTGGATTTTAGTTTATGTTTTGCTTTTTATTTGTGCGCATCAGTCGTCTGTGAGGGGCTGGTGCGCTGTTTTGTGTTTATTTGGAATTATTAAAATGTCATTTGGATTGTGCGCCGGTTCCCGCCTCCTTCTTTGGGATGAATACGAAGTGTTTATTATTACACAGTGCAGAGCATTATTTGATAACATTTTTGTGGAAACAAAATGATTCTTTGACAGAACAGAAAATTCAAAAGAACAGTATTTATATGAAATAGAAATCTTTTGTAACATAAAATGTCTTTACTGTCACTTTTAACCAATTTAATATGCCGCAGCTGAATAAAACTATTAATTTCTTTAAAAAAAAAAAAGTGTCATACTGTACTAAGTTACTTAATTACTTACTTGTTATTTAAATATTATATAAGTGATTACATTTGAGTTTGGGCTCTGTTGTTAACTGTAACCTTATAGTAGGTCTAATGCAAAAAGGGCTCACTTAGAGAATAAACCAAGTTAGATTTTTATCCCTTAGAAATTTTTAATCGTAACTGAGTTTATCTAAAGAAAGAGCAATTCTAAAAATAAATGTTGTTTTCCCCTTGATGTACCGAACCGTCATGTTTGTGTACTGTTACACCCCTAATGTTAACTTTTTTTAATAAAATTGTGTATGGAGAATGATATCTGACTCTGACTTTCCAAACTAATTTAAAATTCTTCAGAATATGAACATAAAGATTTTACACAGGATATGAGCAAAGATTTGTTTCGTTTCCCCTATTTGTGCACCATCATATACAAAAACAGCACAGTGTAACCATAAAATTGGGAAGAGGTTTTGATTTTCCAGGATTTCTTAGTTCCACATATGAGGTGTGGGCAGAGAAAACTTCAGTTACTCCATCACATCTTTTCATATCCCCTTTCCCAGAAAACATACAGCCAGAAAATGATTCCCATAGCAGGAACAGCTGCATACATGTGGCCTTTTAACCAAACAGACCAAATAACAGAACAAACACTGTTCTATTTAAAATACTTGAGTTGATGTCTACAGACGAATATCACGGTTAAAACCCATTATAAAGCATGGATTAGCCTGGACATTATTTAAAATAACTCCGATTGAAGAAATTCATTTACAACTAGGATGGCTTGAGGGTGAGTAAATCATGGGGTAATTTTTCATTTTTTGGGTGAACGATCCCTTTAATACCAGGCGTAAATGGGGCTATAGAGAATTGAGTGTAGGCTCTTTTGATGAGTTCCAGTAAATAGACCCCTAGCAACCCCATAGTAAACTTGCTAAAAAAAACCTTAGAACCTGAATAGCAGTGCATTGATAACATCCAAGGATTGTGTCATTGGATTTTACACAAGACTGCTAGATTTTTCTTCATTAAATGTGGTTTTTAAAATTTAAGTTTTATTCCAAAATACTGTCTATATTGCTTTACGTTTTTGTGTTTATTTTCTGTGAATATCTAGACTGAACTCTGATTACGTTCACTGATCTGGAATAAGTCATGGTTTAACACAAGCTCTGGCTTGTGCCCACTCAAGAGTTGTTTGAAGGGTCAGAGGAAATGATTTCAGATTGCGGCACTGACTTCTCGAGTGGCAGCTGAAGGGGCTTAGGCAAAGACAAACAGGTTGCGTTTCTGTTAGGACACATCTAGCTCCTCTTGACCTTTACCCTTTAGCTGCGACTGTCTGTCTAGGACGGGAGATACAATGTTTCTCTGAATAACAGAGCGTTTTTAGAGATTACAACGGGATGAAAGATTTTTTTTAAGCACATTTCTTTTATTTCAGTGCAGGAGAACAGCATGTTTATTCTTCAGCTGGATGGATTGTTGGATGATTTTTCACTGATGGACATCTGAAAATGTACTTCTGGAAGAAGTTTTTAACAGTAATATTCGTCTGCAGACATCAACTCAAGTACCGTATTTTCCGGACTATAAGTCGCACTTTTTTCATAGTTTGGCTGGTCCTGCGACTTATAGTCAGTGCGACTTATTTATCAAAATTAATTTGACATGAACCGAGAGAAATGAACCAAGAGAAAACATTACCGTCTTCAGCCGCGAGAGGGCGCTCTATGCTGCTCAGTGCTCCAGTAGCCTCTCACTGAAATCATATAGCGCCGTCTCGCAGCTGTAGACGGTAATTTTTTTCTCTTGGTTCTTGGTTCTAAATAAATGCAACTTATAGTCCAGTGCGACTTATATATGTTTTTTTCCTCATCATGACGTATTTTTGGACTGGTGCGACTTATACTCAGGTGTGACTTATAGTCCAAAAAATACAGTATTTTACAGTATTAGAACAGTGCTTGTTCTGTTATTTGGTCTGGTTGGTTAAAAGGCCACATGTATACAGCTGTTCCTGGTATGGGAATCCTTTTCTGATTGTCCTTTTTTTAGGAAAGGTGATATGGAAATAACGGAATAACTGAAACTGTATTCATCTGAAAGAAGAATGTCATATACACCTAGGATGGCTTGAGGGTGAGTAAATGTAAATTTTTGGGTGAACTATCCCTTAAACCTGAATTCTCTCTGATCTCATTTCTGAAATTTGACGGTGACCTGGGAACAAATCGAACCACATTTAATGAAGGTGTTAATGTAAATTTGTTTGCAAACGCACAAATCCAAACACACCGTTTTTCTGCCTCTATTTTTTATATATTTATTCATATGACAACTTTGGATCAACATATAAACCTACAAAACTGTCAAATACTATCTTTAATATTGCAATAGTATTATTATATTAATTAATAGGACCACAAGTTGTTATTGCTGCCTAAAACATTTGATGTGTCTGCTGAACTGAACTGAATAAATTATGTTAACTAACCATAATAAAATGCATTATATCTTTAGTATACTACTGCCATATGATAACAGAATACTTCCCAATTTTAACATTGAAACAAGCATTTTCTGTAAAGAACGCATTTCCGGTCTACAAATGAATTGAGGCACCACAAAATTATAATGTATACAGCATGAAAATTGATATTCATTGACATTTGCTTTAAATTAAATTAATACTGTTTTTAAAATTAACTTTAAGTGAGCATTCGATGATGGAAAAGGTAAATGCAAAACTACTGCCAGTTAACAATAAATCTACATATTCGCTAATACTAGCTGATAACTCATATAGTACCGATATATCGTGAATGCTTAGATGATTTCACTGCAGCTTTCCACGTGCCAGGTTGATCATAGTCTAAGATAGTCAAGGACATGAATAAACATCAGGGCCTTTACTTTGACAAAGAGTCATCAGATGTCAGTAAGAGGTGATGTCTTCTCTTTACAATTTTCTGGAGGGTGAGGTGTGATGGGTCTCTGGTGTTAAAAAAAACTTAATTCTCAAAAGGTATTTAATGAAAGAAGTGGACCCCACACACAAACACAGGTTCTACCATCCAAACACTCAAAGGAACTCACTCTCTCTCAAACACACACACACACACACACACACACACACACACACACAGACTTCACAGAAACAGCTGACGTTTCAATAGGCAACAGCTGACAGGCTACAGGTGGGAAGGGCACAATCTCTTTAACCCTGTACATCCCCTCAACCCCCAACACAGCCCGTCCTCATCCAGATTTTTTTACACTCCGAATCACACACACACATATAGGCACACCTGTTAGTACCACACAGAAACTGTGATAAACCCTTCCTCCACTGCAGGTTATTTATTTTTGATAACGGACTCCCCGTTTCTCCTCAGTTTCCTCAGTAAGTCTCCTTGTTCTGTCCGAGTCTTTGATGACCTCATAATTTTTTTTCACTGTGTGTGCAGAAAGCAAAATATTCAGATGGCAACAGAGTCATGTGGGTCTGACATGCCAGCCTTGTGAAGGATTTTATATTTTTTATTCAATAACTGAAAACTGTTTTTGTTTTCTTTAAAATGTAATTTGGTCCTTATAATCAGGCAAGAAAATAAAAAGTAAAAATGTACCAGAGCAGAGGCAAACAGGCTATGTTTTGTTAGGTATGCATCAATATGGAATACATGGCTGATACCACAAATTGCTGCAACTACACAAACTAGCTGGGGACCATTTTCAGGCGCTGCGTAATATCACTGCGTCTGTTGCATCCATGGTACACAGCAAAGTTCCTTGAATATTATTGAAAATCGCAACTTTTCAATTTCCGTCGGTCTTAGTACACTGTGTATCTACAGAACTGTCAAGTTTTAAGTAGGAAAAATATAGAAAAATTTTGGTCATTTTTAAACGAGATGCTAACGGACTAATTAGATTCAATGATCTATGCTAAGCTAAGTTGAAAGTTCTACCGTGAGACCCGGAGATCGGCTGAATGGATTCGAAAATGGTAAAGCACAACTGTTTAACTCTAGGGGAGTTGGAAAATGAACCTTTTTTTTTTTTTTTTTTTTTTTTTTAAGTGGAGTGTTTGGCTGCATTTGCTCTCTGAAGTGCTGTGTCGTCTTTTATTGGACTTCTTCCTCGGGGGGTAGAATTACATTCTTGCGCCACAGCATAACACTGGTCAAACAGCGTTATGGCAGGATCTTATATTAGGTCATATGAGATCAAATGACTATTCAACGACTAAAATATTTTGTTGGCAATTTTTTATTGCCAACTGTCGATAATGATAACAGAACACAGCTCTAAGTCAAATGTCCTAAAACGTTTATATTTAAATATTTAAAAACCCAAACAAAGTAAACAGACAACACGAGATATATATCTACGAAATCTAGCCTTTTTAAGAGATCTGTAACATTCTGGTAAAGCACTCGATAAAGACTTGCAAAGCAAAAGAAGGAGAAGAAAAAAAGAAAAGTGCTGCCTGCTGCCCTCAAGATGGACTGTAGGAGTGCTTATGTAGCATCTGAATAATATAAACATTGGCTGTAATCCCAAGAAGAAAGCATGTAGTGGTTAAGATTCGCAAAATCCTTGCTGAAGACAGATCATGGAAACGAGGTGTAAACAGTCACGTGTAAGCATGTGTGCAAGACAAAAGAGAGAGACAACTAAGAAAAATACATATTTCATTAATCAATTAAATCCAACTCACCAAAAAAAAAAAAAAAAACTACTATTTTATAGACCTCTACAAATAATATCCCATTGCTGGATCTGATTGGCCAACAGGGCCTTGTTGTTCCAAGTGCACAATTGCTTTCAGAGCGCCATCTCAGAGTAGCGTGCATATTCACATGAGTAAACACTCACAAACACTCATACACACGCACACCAAGTGTGTCACATTGGAAGTAGGAAGAGGGGATTTTTTTTCTCCCTGTCCCTCCTCCCGCTCTGGCATATTTCCCAGCTCTCCATACTGCTGCCTGCATCTCCTGTGAGGAGAAGAGGCCAGCCAGCAATCTTCCATTAAAATATGGCGGAGATCGGCCATACTAAGCCTCAAAAGCGAAGGAGACAATGTGTGCAGATGGCCCTAGACAAGAACCACAGCTGTACCGCCATAGAACTGTAGCGCCCCATGAGAGAACGAGACAGCAGCAAGTAAAATAGCAGAATAACAAGAAATACAGCTGCAAGCAGCAATTTCCGAGGCCATAGGCACACCATCTATATTGAACTGTACTCAAATGTAAACTAAATTACAAAGTTACGAGAGTGAATAAATATTTTCAGATTTGACCATTAGTTGGTGCTGTAAACAAACTGCTTTGTTGTCTTTAATCCACGATGGCGATAAAATGCGGACAATGATTGTTGTCCAATTAACGTTGCTGGACGAAAGGTGAAGGTCCAGTAGTACGGCTTCAGTAAAAACAGCTGGTAAAATTTTCGTCAAACACAAAACATTAAAATTTCTTGGAATATTCTATTCGCCATTGTATATTAATGATCTGATTCCAGCAATTATTGAAAACTTTTACCCACAGGTTAATTTCATACGATTTGTTGTTCGTACATTGATCTCGTTCCTTTTGCCATTTGTTGATGATGACGTAAGATACTATGGTAGTTTTAAGAAATAAGGGTGGTATGGAACACTTTCCCATTAGTCTGTCTAAAATTAAAGTGCTTAGCCCCAAACTACAATAAGGGAGAATGAGAGAAATGAGAGATGAAGGAGTGCACAGTTTCGACACTTGGCTTCAGTGCTTGGTTTTAGCTTTGCGGGAGTAATGGCCAACCCTTTCTCTCACACCACTGTTACCCCATTAGTCCGTCTATTATCCGACACATGCAACGCTAGGTTGTGTGATTGTGCCGTCTTTGTGTGCTTATTTTTAAAAGCATTTTGCATTCCATTCATTTGCTGCAGGTTAAAGGCAGTGTTTACCAAGAACTGCACAATACAGGCCATTAACGCTGAAGCAAAAAACCTATGAATATGAATAATATATAAAAAGTTGAATATCATTCAGTAAGGACTGAACTCATGTTAAATGATCCACAATGCTGCTTCAGATTGTGCTGTTAATTAGATTTGTTAGAACTGCACAAAAATTTACAACGATTTGTATGGACATACATTTTTACTAAATGCAAAATGAGTGTGAGTTAACGGGATAACTCCACCCAAAAAAAGAAAAAAAAAAAGAAAATAATGTCATTGTTTACTCCCCTCATTTTGTTCCAAACCTGTATGATGTTCTTTCTTCAAAATAACACAAAGGAAGATATTCTGAGAAAAAGCTTTTATTTTTTATTTTGTCCATACAGTGGAAGTCAACCAAAACTGTTTGGTTATCAACATTCTTCAAAATAACTTCTTTTGTGTTCCATAGAAGAATAAAAAGCATACAGGTTTTGAATGAAATGAGGAGGAGTATATGATGACAGAATTTTCATTTTCAGTCGAGCTAATCTCTATGTTAGGTCATATATCATTAGTAAGCCAGTTACTGACAGGAAGAACAGAGGAAGAGTTCCTGTTATCTCTGTCTTTATAAGAACATGGGATTGAAATCATTAGGATCTTATTCTATCTTCTCCTACATCCCGCTGCAGAATCAGGTACAAGGTTGCAGTAAATGACTTTGTGCGTGTTCCCAAGAGAGATATCGGTGTTGGGTATACACAGGTTACACTAGACGAGACCTGACAAGATGACAGTGAGTTCTCTGCTTTGTTCTGGAAGGAAAAAGCACACAGAGTCAGACAGTGACAGAGAGCTGATGGGTAAATTAGAAGCTATTTGGGGAAAAAACATATTATTGTTTTTTGTCCATGCAATGAAAGTCAAGAACATTGGACTTTGTTGACTTCAAATGTATGGGCAAAATATCTTCTATTGTGTTCTACAGAAGAAAGAACGTCATACAGGTTTGGAAAAACATGAGGGTGAGCAAATAATGACAATTTTTCAGGTGAACTATCACTTTAAGGACAGCAATGTATTCAGTAAACAACAAAAAAAAAAAAGGATCTTCATGAGATAAATATATTGTATGTGAATATCAAAACAGCATTTAGGTCATGGCTGTTGGTTTTATGCAAGTGGATTTCTCATCCACTAACACTTACATTCAGCAGGAAATACAGAGGGGGAAAAAAACATAATCTGGATAAATTGATGACTGAACACCACCATCATACAAGAGCCACAAAACCCACACATATGCACACAGAAAGGAGAAGCCATTCACCATATTTAGAAGCTAACTTATAATGCTTTGCATAGATTACTCCAAAACTAAAAATAAACAGAATTAGATTTTTCAGGTTCTCATTTGTTTTCATTTTCACCGCACGCCTGGAATGAGGTCACCACACATCACTTTAGCTCGGGGGGGATTTTAAGGAATTCAGCACTACTAATGATGGCATATTTTGAGCTGAACTGAATAAGCCTGATTCACGATATGGAAATCAGTTTTTGTGGCGACTACGTGAAAATGTCTAAGCGTGACAGATGTCTGAGCTGCCTGCGTTCATTAATCAAGCATCCGCGTGTTAACCAGCATAAAGGCAGCAATTTCGTCATTTACCTAATAATGCATTCAGTGTTTGGCATGATAAAACGATTAAAAGATGTTCACATGAGAACCAATTATTTATGCTTATGTCTTACTACAAAAAAAAAAAAACTGTTCTATGGTGTGGTTAAGAATACTGTGAAAGCATTTGTGCTACAATTACTTCTCATGCGGTGAAATGGAAACAGAAAATATGATACAGAAATATGATATGCACATATGCGTTAAAGAGACACTAAAGGTTAAACTTGGGGGCTCTTCAAGCAGTAAGAGCAAGAATGGTGGTCTGTCTTTTTAACCCATATGTTTGTGTGAATGCATGAGTGGTGGTCTTTATAAGGGATACAGCTGCTCTCTCCTCAGTAAGATGACACCGGTACTTCAGCCCTGAGGTAACCACACTGTTCTCTAGACCTTGTTTGGACTTCAAAATCTAGTCCAGAAACCTTTAACCTTCCAAGTCAGTCTTGCAAATTCATGCCGTCTGAAGGACACTGGAACTTGGATGAGGTCTCAACAAAAATACTAAAAGAATAAACTAAACTAAAAAATTAGAATTTCATATAAACTTATTCACTAATTTATAAGCATTTTGTAATAACCGTCATTAATAATCATTATTACATTAAATAAAACTACCTGAAGAGTTGTCACGAAACGTCATGTTGTTTTTATTTAGTGATGCACTGATGTCAAAATTCCGGCAAATAATTATTTTCACGTCATGGCCGATAACAAATAAATTATACATGTATTTTTAACTGTAAATTTGATTTAAAATCAAATCAAATTATAATTAAAATAACTAATTTTAAATGCTACATGTGAATTTAGGCATCACAATATTATAATGTTAAGTATCAAAACTAGATATTAATTTTGTGACTTGTTAAAAAAATATATAACTATTGGCTTGATACCTTTTATTATTCAAATTCAAGCAAATATATAGATTAACTTAAGTATATAAATATATATAAAAGCACTTTATTTATTGATGGATTTATTTATTTTCATGTTTAAAAAAAAATCACATTTAATATGTGCAGTATATATATATATATATATATATATATATAGTGTGCATGTGCATGTGTGTAGTTTGTGTGTGGGTGTGCGCATATACACACGTATTCACACAGCTGACTTGTTAACCAGAAAAAAACATTTTACGTTTAAATGTTTATTGAAATAAAAAAAGGAACACGCATCAGCTTCCTCTCAAGTCTGAGATACCAAAGCACAATTTAAAAGCCTAAACATTCCAAAAGCTCATTTTAAAAACATGCAACTCTGACTGCTTGTCAAAACCCCTAAAGCCCGGCCAGTCTCGTCTCCTCTCCAGCAGAAAAAGGTTGCCCTCATCTTCAGTGGTTTCTTTCATACTGCTCATTACATTAATTGATGTTTAACCCCTAGATCAGCTGATGACGGCTCAATTAAGAGCTTGCTGGGGGAGAGATTAACACAGGGAAGGAGGGCTTCAGCCCTTCAGCGTGCCCTACTCCACCAACCGCACAGCCAGTAAGGACACTGAAGCCATTTTGAATTGGAAAGTGAAGGGAAGCCCCCCCCTCCTCCTCATAAAACGTAATTTAATCAGCAGCACTATGACCTTAAAGTAGATTTGTTTCCAATCAGATGCTGGCCAATATCACATGCCACTGATCAAGGACAAAATAATTACTGAGTGCAGAAAGTGTTTTGTAATAACTGTCTTCTGTCACCATTTACACTCCTTCATGTCGTTCCAAACTTGTATGTTGTCCATAACACAAAAGAAGATGCATATGATGTGCCAGTGTTGTGTTTTTTCTTTTTTCTTTATACAGTTAAAGTCAATGGTGTCCAGTGTTGTTTTTGTATCTTCATTTGTATTCCACAAAAGAAAGTCAGTCATAAAGGTTTGGAACAACATGAATGGGAGTAAATGACAGAAATTGTATGTGAGCTATTCCTTTAAACTCACCCGTATTTGACCAAAAAAAAAAAAAAAAAAAAAGAAACCTGTGGACCACAGATGGATGTCTGGGTAAAGTCCACAGCAAGCATTTTTGTAAATGGAAAATGGATTAAACATGTGACCAGAGGATATTTCACAAATTTCACAATGAGAACAAAGTGAAGACCTGCTTTACAGGCGACAGAAGACCTTTGACACATGTGAGAGCACATGTAATAAAATCCACACATCAAATACAAGACAGCCAGATAGGCATCTAATAAAAACAGTGGTAGCATGGTCATAAATCTGTTTATGTGGAAAACCAGATAGGAAACCCTGGATGAACAGTCATTATTTTGACTTCATGGTGATGAAAACATCACTATAGATGATCAGGATGAAAACATAACACTATTTTTGTTCTGTCATGTTTTGCAGCATCCTGACCTGCTTCAATGGGTTTCACGTTCAGTCACAACAAAAGCATTTTCTGAACTGCATCCGCTTAATCATTTCCATGCAACAAACTTCCCAATAGCAAACAGCGCTTTTTCACAAAATGAATGTGATTGTTCGCAGGATGCTAGTCATTTTCTGAAAACTTTTTTTTTTTTAAAGAATTTCAAAACAGCAGTGGTAGGTTTATAATGTGTGAAATAATCTTTTCTCTCTGACAGTTTTTGATACCCCAGGTGGGAGGTTTTGGAGGTACAGAGCTGCCACCCTGCTGGGAATCATGACAGCACAGTACCTGTCTGCATGACCTCAACATTCAGCTCATTATGAGATTCAGCCTATAATAAGAGCTGGAATTCTGAAGAAACCAATCAAAAGCTTTGGACACACACACACACACACACACACACACATTACACAGCAAAGCATCTAGGACAGACGCACTTCACACTTACAACTCAGCCTGTGGAAACTTCAAACTAACATATTTATGAGAGACTAAAGTCACACTTTTACAACTTGTTAAAATGACATTTCTTCTCTACATGCCTTAGGACAGGGTTTTTCAAACTGTGCTCCGAGGACCTTCAGGAGGTCAGATAGGATTTCAATGACCAAAAAAATAATAGATGCAATAAATTATTATTGTTGTTAAATGTACCAAAACTGCCATTATATGACATTATATCATAAGCTCAATAATGAATATTTCATTAATGATTCCTATTAATGACACAATTTCAATTTTATAGAAAAAAAATGAATCAGTGCAAATGAAATATTTTCATAATAATACTGAAACTTTTGTCTTTAGCACAATGCTAAAATTATTATTATAATAAAAGGCAATTATTTTGTTTTACAAAGTATTTAACAGTTACTCGTATCCATAATATCATAATTATTATTTTGATTGATATATCAGGAAGAGGGTTTCTTTGCAAGGGGGATCATCGTGTTTGGCTGTCCTTGGCATCAAAAGTTTACTTTAGAGCCAGCAAATGTGCACAAATAAATTTTTTAAGAGTACGAATACACCAAAAACACATGTTGTTATTGCATAACAGAAAGAGAGAGGGTGGTGTCGCAGAACTGCGTAGGTTAAACCAAACTTTTGTTTAGAGTCCATGAGCAGGATCAACCAAACTTGAGTCATAAGTGGCTTGAGTGCTAAAAAAAAAAAAAAATAACATTCAGACTACTCCACACAAACACCCTTCAAAATACACAATATCGGTAATTAACACATAACATGTTATACCTCATAACACATGCTGTGCTGTAGCGCGCTACGCAGTGAGCCGAAGTGTGTGACGGCATCAAAATCATGTTGACATTTCAGACATCGACTAAATCTGACAGCTCGTCAGAAGCACCACAACAATGAACAGCGTTTATATCAGCCCAGTGAGTCACGATTTACAATAATACACTAACTTTATGGTAGATAATTATTTTAAAAGTACCGCAATTGTGATGGGTTATATCTTATGCCCTTGTCACCAATTGGTTATTAAAAGCCTAGTCTGAACCTCCGTATCTCACTAGCTTCGATTACAGTCGCGACTCTTACACCCTTTGAAGCAATAAAAAGACACATACAACAAATGACCAGTGTATGTTTGCTTACTGAAGCGAACTAGCCTTCATTTTAATATTTTTTTAAAAATAAATTCAGAGAGGTGATGGCAATAATTCGCCACTGTAAGAGCTTCAGCTAACGTTAGACTGGACGAACGACTCACCGGAGCAGCTACAAGATCCACATCTGTGCGATAAACACCAGGTTTCTTACGGTCCGATACGTGAAAGAAGTGTAATAAAGCTCAACCCAGGCAAGAATATAAAAAACACCGAGCAGATATCAGTAATTACATCTGAAATCCTTAACCCCTGTTTAGGGTTATTATTTAGCCCGTACAGTCAAAAGCCTCCATGTACAAAGTGTCCTATCCACCATGACTGGCAATGCATTATGATTGACAAATAATATGGCCAATCAGAGATGAGCTTTGCTTGTTTCGTCCAATAGAGTTAAAGTATGGTCACTTCTGCGTAGAAGCAGAAATGTGGGCGGGGCTGATATGCAATAGGAAGAGATCACGCTGATGTATTCATCCGCCTCCCCATCTTTAGTGAAAAGATCCTGTAAAATTCCCCTCCGTGTTTACATGTGAGAACTGGAATGTAATAATTACACGCAATTGTATTTTATATTTGAAATACTTTTAATATATAAATGTCCTGAAAATTAACCTTTAAGCATGGTGTTGTATTGTACTCGCGCGCTGTAATAAAAACGTTGTATTATTTATCAGATCAGATGTGCAGGGTTCAGTAGGATACGTCAGCAAGTACGTTTTTTCAAAACACATAATACGTCAATCAATCATAAGTAGAATTTCATTCATGTCTTTTATTCGTAACTCGCTTAACCACGAGGAAATATTTGATATAAAAAACAGCCTATTTTGGGCAAAATATTAAAAACAGTGTTTGACCTGGCTTACTTAATGGTTCATGGTAGTACATTTTTGCTCAATCCAATAAAAGCATGGAGAGCCCTACTTTACGTGGAGGAATATGGTGTTTACAGAGGGAATGGTGGTGATGCATACAGAGAAAAATGAAAATGTTCGAGTACACTAGGTAAGTTTGAAGGCAGCTGAAACGGAAATAGTTTAACTGATCAATCTGAAAATCAGCGCCACGGGTTTTGAAATAACACAAGAAGCAAAAAAAATAAATAAATAAAAGGCCGAGGTCTTATTCAAAGATTTTGATTGACGAGAATGCTCTTGCGACACTCAGATCAGAGCTGCGTGCGTCACTGCGATGGAGGAAAAAAAAAAAAAATAAATTCTGCGTTTTATTTGAGATTTAATACATGCAGCCAAAATACTCTTGAGGAAATTATCACATAAATCATCGAGCAATGTGTAAAATGTCTTTATTATTATTTTTTATTATTCTTATTTATTTTACTTCATTTTAGTTTACTTTAGTTTTTGAATTTAGTCAAAAGCAGCTATTTCATATTTAATAAGTCACTCGAATGAGTTGCAAACGTCATCAATAAGTGAAAAACAATATGTTGTATTTAACTTAATTATAAAGAGAAAAAAACATTGATTTACTTAAAAGATGCAACAGGAATGTAGCCCATTGCACAGGCCTACCTGTGGAGGAGAGAGATTACTCTGTTTTATTCCTTATGTAAGGAGCTTATGCACTGGGGTTTTGTGGAAGAACATTTATACAAACAGATGGACACCCTGTTGCCCTCTCTCAGATCACTCGCTTCCTACACTCAGCCTGCGCACTCAACAGAATGCCATTGAGCCACGAAACCTTCACTGCAGGCAAAAACAATCATGAAAGTGGGGCTGCAATGACAGAGATGACTCAGACAAGCCCTCTGATCTTGGAGCAGTTATTGACCGAACACTTTGGGCAGTTATGAGAGAGGAAAAATGTCAGATTACATTTTATTCATATTGGTGTGCATAACAAAACGCTGTGCAGTAAATTCTGGATCCGTATGTACTATATAAAAGGTGTTAAACTTTAAATTAGTTTAATATTCAGCACAGGTGATGTTTCCTTGTTTAATAGTCATTATGGGTCTGCAGTGCCTGCGTGCTCAAACACGTGTTTCAAAACAGCTGCTTTCAGAGCTGAGAGGAGCTGGAAATGACACTTTACGGATGGATTCTCTTCTCATATCCTTCTCTTTTCCCCCCACTCACACTCTTTCGTTGACACACAGATGCACCTGCAGATGCACATTTGCTTCTTTCTCTCCATGCATTGGTCTCTATCTGCCTTATTCTCTCTCTTTCTCTTTTCCTTTATTTCTGAACGTATTAATCCAGATGAAAGGTGTGTGGGTGAAAATTTTCTGCAGTGACCCGCTGATCTGCTGCACTTGGCTTCCGTAGCATCCTGTCTGCTGCCTAGCAACTCTCTGTAGCTATGGCAACAAAGCCAACAAACCCTCCTGCCTCTATCAAACGTACCCCCTCAATGAGCTGCTATAAGTATGGCAATCAGGAACAGACAAGAATTCAGTAAGTGGAAAAGCTTAGATTTGTTTTTTTTTTCATAAAAAAACTAATAATTCTTAAGTGTCTAGATGTCTCTCATGTTCAAATCGCTACTGTAAAGAAATGCAGCATCATGTATGACGAGGCTGTGTTATGTAATTACTGTAATATCGTGCTGGATCTGTCCGCTACATGGTTAACCACTGGATCCTCCTATAAACTGTAGTGGGAAAGGGCATCTCAGGAACCGCACTCCAGTGGTTTGAGTCTTATCTCTCAGAAAGTTCCTTCAAATTATCTTGTAGAAGTAGTAGGTGTCCAACTCGCAACATCTACAGTAATTACTGGAGTGCCTCAGGGCTCTGTTCTTGGACCACTTCACTTCTCTGTCTACATGGCATCATTAGGTTCTGCCATTCAGAAACATGGCTTTTCATATCACTGCCATGCTGATGACACTCAGCTCTACCTCTCATTCCATCCTGATGATCTGATGATAGCTGTTCGCACATGTCTAACAGACATTTCTTTCTGGATGAGGGACCATCACCTTCAACTCAACCTTTTTGAGATCCAGTTAGGCACATCAACCATAACTCATTCAATAACAGCCAGTAATCTTGGTGTTATAATTGATGATCAGCTGACTTTGTCAGACCACATTGCTAAAACTGTCAGATCCTGCAGATCTGATTTATTCAACATCAAGAAGATCAAGCCCTTTCTTTCGGAACATGCTGCACAACTCCTTGTTCAAGCTCTTGTTCTGTTCAGGCTGGACTATTGCAATGCTCTTTTGGCACGTCTTCCAGCCAGTTCTATCAAACCTTTACATTTAATCCAGAATGCGGCAGCAAGATTAATTTTTAACGAGCCAAAAATAATGAACGTGATACCTCTGTTTATCAATTTGCATTGTTTACCAATAGCTGCTCGAATAAATTTCAAAGCATTAAAGTTTGCCTACAAAACCAGCATTGGCTCTGCACCCCTTTACCTAAATTCATTACTTCGGACTTATGTGCCCTCTAGAAGCTTGCATTCTGCAAGTGAATGTCGCTTTATCGTGCCATCCCAAAGAGGTGCAAAATCACTTTCAATGACTTTTAAATTAAATATTCCCTCCTGGTGGAATGACCTGTCCAACTTTTCCGCTTAAATCACATCTCTTCCATCTTTATTTGACCCTCTAACTCTAGCACTCTCTATTCTAATTCTATTCCAAAATAACATGCCCCTTTTACACTGGCACTATTTATTTACTAACAGCTTGTTTTCGTTCTAAAAAAAAAAACACCATCTTCTCTAATCTTTTTGTATTTTGTTTTCTTTTTTATTTATTACATAATAAAAAAGGCCTCTAACACTAGCTTGCTCTATTCTTTTCCTATTCTATCTTTTTATTTAATTTTCATTGTCTTTCTATTTATTATGTGATTTGAAAAACCTTGCAACGTGTACTGCAAGCTTACTGAGACATGTTAGTTGTTATAGCACTTGCATATCATTGCCATTGTCCTCATTTGTAAGTCACTTTGGATAAAAGCCTCTGTAAAATAGAAAAAAACTAAATGTAAATGTAATGCAGTGCAAATAAATCCTAATATTTGCATTTGCATCAGTTAAATAATATTTTCCAAGCTACTGTATTTATCCCATATATATTTGCTGTTTTAGGTATGATTTGAAAGATGCTAATTAATAACAGCATGCAAATTAATGCATTACATTCTGTTGTTCTTTCGACTTAACAGAAAATGAACATTGTCAGCACGGAGTATAATGTCTGTACGTTTTAATTTACAGTATAGTTAGAATTTGTTTTTTTATAATCACTGTAAATTTCGTGATAATGTGTGGATAATCTGGAGAAATTTAGTATCCAAAATTTAACCTGCAAATGGATGGTGACGTTGTGCCCTCTAGTGGTCTTACTGGGACAAGACCAGTGCAAGAAACAATTGTACAAGTCATTTAAAAAAAATATTACTTGAAAATTGTCAATGACCTACAAGTGCTCCAGAATGACGTCATCGCAGAAGAATGCAGTCACCTGCAAACTTTGCTATACTTAAACTTCTTTCACTGTGCAATGTGATTGTTACTCTATGTACTATTATTTATAGAACATAATATAATAATAATAATAATAATAATAATAATAATAATAATAATAATAATAATAATAATAATAATAAAGTAAATCTGTGGCGAGTGGGGCGGGGCCGAGAGGCGTGGGAACGAGGAGTGAGGCCAGGTGTAGTGATTGGAGATGAGCTACACCTGAGCCCCACCGCTAGTATCGAGTCCCACGTAGGAGATGGAAGGATATAAAACTGGAGCGACGACCGTGAAGGACGAGAGAGGACCAGGCCTGGGACATTACTTTATGTTTTGGTTTTTATTTATGCGCACCAGTCGTCCGTGAGGGGCTGGTGCGCCGTTTTGTATTTACTTTTGAATATTAAAATGAGTTTTGATTGTGCGCCGGTTCCCGCCTCCTTCTTCCCGATGAATATGGAGATTTGTTTGTTACAAAATCATAAAAATGTTTTATTTCTAAAATAAAAATGAAGGCTGCATCATTTTGTCTTTCTTTTTTCCACAGAAGTAACTGCTCTGCATTTCGAAATACAAAGAACATAAAAGAAAAAGAGAGGGAAAAGATATATAGATACAGTACAAACAGTTAAAAAATCTCAGTCAGTAAGAAAAATAAGATCATAGTCCTTAGTCATTAGTAAGAAAGTATTTTACAGTACAAGAAACTTTTGTGTGATTAAAATAAATGCAATGCAAAACAAATACATTACCAATAGCTAAGTTGCTGCCAGAAGAATAGTCAGAGAAAAGTTTAAATCACATTTTATAAAATGAGATGAATAACAACATAAGTCTCCCAGTGGATCGGATTACACTGATATACTGCAGGTTTTGGCTAGCCGGGGCCTTCAGGTGGTGGCAAAATAAATAAATAAATACAAATCTTAAAGGGATAGTTCACCCAAAAATGAAAATTATGTCATTAATGATTCATCCTCATGTCGTTCCAAACCCGTAAGACCTCTGTTCATCTTCGGAACACAGTTTAAGATATTTTATATTTAGTCCGAGAGCTCTCAGTCCCTCCATTGAAACTGTGTGTACGGTATACTGTCCATGTCCAGAAAGGCAAGACAAACATCATCAAAGTAGTCCATGTGACATCAGAGGGTCAGTTAGAATATTTTGAAGCATCAAAAATACATTTTGGTCCAAAAATAGCAAAAACTACGAATTTATTCAGCATTGTCTTCTCTTCCGTGTCTGTTGTGAGCGAGTTCAAAACACTGCAGTTTAGTGAAATCTGGTTCACGAACAAATCACTCGATGTAACCAGGTCTTTTTGAACCAGTTCAAACTCGAACTGAATCATTTGAAACGGTTCTCGTCTCCAATACACATTAATTCACAAATGACTTAAGATGTTAACTTGTTTAATGTGGCTGACACTCCCTCTGAGTTCAAACAAACCAATATCCCGGAGTAATTCATTTACTCAAACCATACACTGACTGAACTGCAGTGAAGAGAGAACTGAAGAACGGATGTTTTTATTACCTTTCGGGACACTGACAGTATACCGTACATAAGTTTTCAATGGAGGGACTGAGAGCTTTCGGACTAAATCTAAAATATCTTAAACTGTGTTCCGAAGATAAATGGAAGTCTTACGGGTTTGGAACAACACGAGAGTGAGTTATTAATGACGTAATTTTCATTTTTCAGTGAACTAACCCTTTAAATTGAGAAATCCTTTTGTAATTATTCATTAGAGTTTTATTAGCTTGGTTGGTTTGCTGCAACCAGGCCCCGGGCTGTAAAATGTGCTAATATACTAGATAGAAATATTACAAATTCAAATTTGCTTTGGAAATAACAATAATAATATTACAATAACAGGCACACGAAGAAAGCATTGGACAAATCCATCTACAACTCTTTCTGATATGGTTCTCATACAAGAAATGATAATTTCAGTACAAACTACCTTCTGTGGTTTTCTGTATTGCAGTTCATTAAAATAAATTGAAGTTCAAGCTAACTATGTGACTGTTTTATATTATTACAATTATATTACCTTGAAAGAACCATTTAAGATACTTGTGAATTACCAATGTGAAGATGAAAACGCAGCTGGTTTTAAAAGAGTGTACGACTCTAAATGACCACCAGATGGCGTTCAAGGCTTAATTATTTTGCATCGGAAAGAGTTACAGTCCCCAAATTTGCAGATCACGCGCACAAGCGCAGTTTTCAGGAACCAATTTAATGATTAAATTATTCATAATTTCTTTTTTTTTTTTTATCAATTGGCACTTATATAGAATCACAATATTTATAGTCTACCATATCAACCCTCATGCTACGTATATGTCATAGTAAAAGATATACAGATAAATTCCACTGAGTTTGTTTAAATGTACCGTTTGGAATCTATCTCTCTCTAAAAATGATCAACAATAGAGGAGAAATGTCAGTAGCCTATGGTTCCCTTAATTTCATTTTAAATAAATAATATAATGTCACCGTAAATGTGGTCTTCAGTTGTCTATAACAACTCTATTAAGTCATAGTGATGGGGATGGAGGACCTGGGAAGTGATCTGCTGGTGTCTGTGAATAAAGAAGAGTAATCTCTGCCACTCTTGCTCGGTTATTGTGTGGGCCCAGGCCAGCAGAGGCATGGGAAGGCTGGTTTGTTGCCCCCTCCTACTGAATTTTAGCGTGTGAACAGTCAGCTTGTTCCTGGGCCAACAGAGTCCCTTCTTTCTTCTTTAAGAGGACCGCCTGCACGCGGAATCTAGAACCCTCTCTCAGTCTTAATTTATGTGCATATTAATTATGCTGCATTGTAATTTCTACGTGGGATAGAGCATGCAAATGAGCAGTCTATGTTTTATGTAGGCTACAATCTCCCTCAGGAGGGTGAAATTTAAACCAGCACCCAGGCCTGTTCTCATGAAGCCTACCTAACATCTAATTTGAAGAAGCCTCATTTTAGAAATGTTGTGCAAACTGTGGGCCCTTCTTTGTGTCTTCCAGCTTCTTTCTTTATTCATCCCAAACTGTAAACATTAGATTTAGTTTAAGGTTACTTCATTTTATACCTGTCACTTAGAGTCAGAGGATTGGCTCTTTTATCATGGCAGCATGGATAATGACTTGGCCTAAACAAACGTTTACCTAGACATCTACATGTAGATAATGCATAGACTTTTATTGTTTTAACATAAAGCATTTAGTACTTATAGTATTTACAGAAATCAAACGTTCTGCATTTTTACAATTTAATTTAAATAAGCTTGTGCCACACACACACAGACACACATTTTAGAACAATATATTATCTGTTCACGTGTTAATTGATTCAGAAACATTATATAGACCAATTAAGCTAATTATAACACTCTTGCACGTAAGACGCAACAGTAATATTATTCATTTCAGAATTCCGTACTATCGCTAATATTTGAATTAATAATTCTAAAATGTGTCGTTACCGTGTGATCTTTATACTGATAATCCTCAACAAATATAATTTTAAAAGATCATGCGTTAATATAGTTACATTTATAAATAGAAAATCATAGTCTCTATTTCCACATATATTCATTTGTATTATCTTACTAATAAAAATCAAATTGTATTTAAAAGTATAAATTGGTACAGTGCTTTAAAAAAATTTATTTATTAAATTTTTTTTCGGGAAGACACCTTGACCAGGTTCAAGACGGTCAAATATAAACTCTGTGGAGTTTGTGGAGCTGTCGATGCCACAAGTGATGAACGATATAGCTGAATATTTCGTCAAAATCTCGATGATCTTTTTTTAATCGTCAATATTTTAAGAAAATACTACAATATTTATTTTATTTAATATAGGCTATAACATTACTGAAAATAGATTATTATGGCTGTAAGAAAGCGCTTGCCAAGAACAATGTCAGGAAGATTTTGTGCACTAACATTTACACTGTGTAACAAAATGTTGTATATTATAAGTTAATTTTAAAGTTAAAATTCATGTAGTAGGCTACAACTTTCGTTTAACGCAATGGCCTTACGCTATTAGTCGTTTAAAGTGAATATATTTGCTAGTCCACTAGAGTATAAACTATAAAGAAGCCTACAATGAAGAAGCCACTGTTTACTATGTTAAACTGCGCCATACAGGGAGCTGTGTGCTTCGTTTCAGATGCGTTCGTCTGGATGATAGAGGTTTGCCTCATCTAAGAAGCCTACTGTGCAAAAGTAGTTGCCATGCTGCGCCACACTGCTCTACACAGGCTACTGTTTTCGGAGCAAAAGGAAGGGGACGACATGGAGAAAGACAGAGACGCTCCATTCTCTTTTGTTAAACCTGCCACATAACCAAACCCTATATTTAACATGTAGTATAAATAATATTGTAGTACAGCATACGGACATCATATGCTTTAACAAGACTTTTTCTACCTAATTATTGTGTGTATTTTATATACATGGTCCAAAGTGACATTATTTACATTTAAGTCTTCTACTGTAATCTGAGATATAAACAGTGACGTTATTTACGAAATATTTCACGACTTCAGGCCCACAGATGAGAGCACCACGTGTTACGTCTCACTGTAAAAAGTAGAAATTCAAATGCAAAGTCGGTGACGACTTGAAATTCCATTAGGTTATAAACCGAAAATAAAAGTCTTCAAAAGACTATATGTAGCCTACTATCGGTGAACCGTGAAACTAAACATGGTTAAATGTTAACATAAATGTTTTTCATTATTGTAATCTAAGGTTGATTCAGTTATACTTGAATAAAACCATTTATACGTTTTTATTTTATTTTTTAATTTTATTTTTTATTATTTGACAAAATATTTTATATTATAGGATTAGACGAAATTGAAATGACTTGTTATAGGACTAACTTCAGCACTGTTTCACGGACAGCGACAGAAAGTTAGAGCGGCAAGCTTAGTCAGAAACTACTCCAGTAGAACAGAATAGAATAGATTTTATACATAAGCAAAGTCACAAGTAATCATACTATAGTTTCTTGTTCCAGGTCAAGCGAAATAATTGAGCAGAATTATTTAGTCCTAACTGCCATCGGTGTGGTGAACAACAAAACTACACAACAAACAAATAAGAACAAATTATTAAATGGTGGAATCAGGTTAAGAGTATGGAACTATCTAAACTCAATTCTTCATTACATGTATAGCCCATATGTCTGGCTGTGGAGTTAAGCACGTTTTGTTAACGGCTGGGTTATTTTTTGTAGTCTGACCAGGTCCTCCTGATTCAATACACTTATTTTACCCACTATAAGAGAACCATGCTGATATTTCAGCGTCCTGTTGTTAGACTCAATGAGAAAGATGATAAGCCCTGTTGCCCCCTGCATCTCTTTTTCCTCTTTCAGTGTTTTCCTTCATCCCATAAAAGAGAAGGATTGGACAAACAAGTCACCGAGTCAACTCTATTTCCTTCTTTTTTTAAGTCAGAAAGGGAATAGTCAGGGTGGATGTTTTTCAACGGCGTCCATTCATCCTCAGTCTGCTGTTGGAGAATAAATACTCAAATTATTGTAAATATTATAGCACTATAATAGATGGGAGACGACAATTGAAGGTGCTGATAAGATTATCCCTCAAATTTCACCCTAAGTATTTATCATAGAAGTAATGATTGATTTATTGCACTTTTGCAATAACAAAAGCAACAATTTGTTGCTTATGAAAAGGTAAGCTATGGCAGAAAAATATACATTTTATTGAAACAAAAAGCGACACACATAATATCGCAAAGTCTTGTCCCTCTGTTGAGATATATATATTTCTCTATATTGCTTTAAATAATGACCTCGGTAAAACAATCAAATACAAACATACAACGACACCTACGTGGGCCAAGATAAAAGTTGGCACTGTTTCAGTGGTCAGATCATCTGGATTTACTTAAATAATTTCGTTAATTGCAAAATAAATTCGTTAACTCATAATCCAAATAAACCAAATTCTTACAGGTAAACTGCCGTTTTTGATATGATAAATTCATAATTAGCTACCGTAATGGCAGAGGTCACATTGACTGTTGGAATTTCTTTCACACAAGCTGCTCCTTTTCCACATTATAACAAGGGAATAATTTCACGACATCCGGTATGCGTTTAGGCACGTTTGATTAACATTTCATCAAATGAACAAGACAAACATGGATTTATTTAATTTATATACACTGCAACAAATTCTAAATACGTAATCTGTTCGTAATACAATAAATATTGTGACTGTCTTATACAGCCTGCAAAAAATAAATAGTAAATAAATAAATAAATAGACTGTGCTTTATAGTTCCATTTAATGTACAATACATTTGACTTATTTAACTTGAAAATTAAACCATTTCGTACAATGTAGAGTAGGCTTATTGTGGTTTCAATGGTAGAAACTTAATAAACTCTCACAAACCAGTCAAGCAATTAATTCAGCAGTCGATCTGCCCAACGAATGGCTGCTGATGAGCAAGATGCTTCAACACTGTTTGAAATAAATGCTGAATTAAAGTCCCAGACTTTTTGGAACAAGCTACTTAAGCAAAAGGCTACAGCATAAGGTTCTATCACTGAAAGTAGTTCAGAAGTGTAAACTATATTCCATTGCAGAATGAACACCTAAAATGTGTTACTGAGAACATAACTGGCGCCAGACTAAGAACAATGGTTTTAATCAGCTTCAAATAAATATTCTCTCATCATTTCAAGCCTAAATTACAGTGGCATAAAGTTGTGCATTTAATCTCGGAGTCGTCTGCAGCTTCACTCAAACCCATTTTGTAGTCAAAACGAATTTCCAGATAATTTGCATATGCAAATTAGTGTTAATTGCAAACCCTGTCAGGCGGTGCGTGGGAGATGTCAGAACGCCATTTTTGTTTTTCATTTAGACCAGGCTTAGGGATTTGTCATTGAGAAAACAGTTTTTACGGTTTCCAATAACCAGGAAAATTATATTCGCTAAACCTTGTTTATGTTCAAGTACAAATAGATGTGGATCAATTTAACCAGCCAGTGCCTATATGTTAGTGTTATCTTCCCTGAAAGGAAACAAAAGCTTATTGATTAAAAATGTTCAGTTGAGAGTACTTATTCAAGGGAACATTTCCAAAATGGTATGAAAAATGGCCATTTATTTATTTTATTTTATGCATTTTTTGCAATTAACCAGTACAAGAAGATGCGCACGCTCCTCTGCTGAGTACTTATAATCAGTTGGATTTATGGGAACAAAAGATGACATTTAAGTTGCTTATCACGAACCGGGTTCTGAACCGACAAGCGTCCCTATTCAAAACCAGACCTTAAAAAGTACAGCCCGTGCGTCTACGTCAGCACGTACATCACCTCAAAAAATATTTTTTTATATAGTCTTTGTACACGTATTCCCTCTAATAAACACTCACACACACACTCCTTCAAACATTCACGTGTGTGGACTAACCTTACTTCCACCCTATCCTAATAAAACGATTATGTAATGTCTTCACTTCTAAACATATTTGAGAATGGAATTTTAGGCTACCTCTTAACGCTGAATTCACGTGACAAAAACTTACACCTGAGCTGTTAAGAATCAGCAGAACCACCCTTAGTCTATTGTTGCATACAAATGTGATGCACTTACAGATGGTTATCATTTGGAGGATAAAAACTGTACAGAAAATTATTGACTGGATAGCGGGATGGCTCCTGGGCCAAGGGACAGTGTGTTCCCCTGAACGTTTTACTGTAAGAGGCCAAATGTGAAAAGGCCAATAGCTCAGCCCATGCAATACAATCCTTGTCATGAGTTGTACTGCACATAATCGCTTCGGGAGCCTTAGCACACTTTCGTGGCCGAAAATCGTGGTGCTGAGTTGGTCAAACGCCTTCTTAGAAAGCACGTGTTCTTACTAAGAATTAATCTCAGCAGCCTGACTCCTGGAGCGCACGGTGCAGTCTTTGAATATCAGTCATTTCGCCCTGGCAGCGTCTCAAGCACACAAGTGGGCACATAATAATGCGAATAATTAGTATTTAAAACGTCATTATAATATTTATACATATAGAAATATACTTAAATGTATATGTGCTTGACTCGCAGCCTATTTAATTAGGCCTACTCACTGGGAGGAGAAACAAAATCTGCTTTACTTTCACTTGTCCTTCCATGTTCACCACCACTGTCCTAAAGCCTGAGGTCTAAAAGTGACAAAGTGTTTATTTATAAGGATATCCTCCTAGTGATAAAAACGTGTTGGAGAATCCCTTGGGAAAAGACGGAGATGTGTTAAAGCAATGGACTAGTGGAAACATGTTGTTGGTCGATAATTGATAATAACCCAGCCGGCACATGACCGACCTTCAACGTTGAAATATGGTTGAAATTAGGTCAGTTGTGGTTTCAACGTTGAAACAACGTTGATTCAACGTTTAAAGCTGAATGGTTGAAAAACATCCAGCACATGACCAACTTTCAAAGTTGAAATATGGTTGAAATAAGGTCAGTTGTGGTTTCAACGTTGAAACAACGTTGATTCAACGTTTAAAGATGAACTGTTGAAAAACTTCCAGCACATGACCAACTTTCAACATTGAAATATGGTTGAAATAAGGTCAGTTGTTTTAATGAAACAACGTTAAAAATGTTTAATGCTAAATGGTAGAAAAAGGTTAACAAGCTTTTAAATTATTTATATTAAATTATTTAAATTAATTATTATTTTAATAGCATTTAAAAATATTTTAGTCATGATACCTATTCTAAAATCTAAAGGTATATGTTAAATATTATCATCATTAACAACAATAAAACTATACATTTCGCTGCTTTATCACACTGAAACAACTCCCATTGGTAGTTTTATTTTATTACTTCTATCATGATTGGTTAATCTGGCTGTCATTCAGGAAACTGGACAATGAATCGGTTCGCGCTTTTCTACATTTAAAAATATGACCGTTATTGTCGTCTTTCTGTGAGTGAGGCGGCTAACTGTGAGCTGCTGCTCGTTATAATTTACTGCTCGGTCGGTCCCGAATTATTTCATATTTGCCTGTACATTTTTTATTTATTTTGAGCGAATTTGAGTCGTGACATGTCAATGGAGAACAAAAACTGTGAACACAAGAAGGGTCAGGTGTTCTGCGAGGTCCTGAAAACATCCTGGCAAAATGAGGTAAGAAAATCGCTAACTTTATCTTTATTATCTTTTGAAAATAGTAAAGTATTACCAGAGTTTACAAATGGGTAGTTTAAAGGACATGTAACCTGCAGATAAATAAATACCCGTGTGTCTATTTTTGCATTGCTTTATCACAGATGATCAAGTTAGATGCTCACCCAATGTGTTGCTGGTAGGTTATGTGTTAATGTCTGTCTTTTAGAGATTTTCCCATATTTTCCTGATATGAATCCCATGCATTAGGTGTGTTATATATGTTTGTATTCTTATAATAGTTTCAAAGTGTTTTCTGCAACATATAAGTGCAAATGTCGGTATTTAAATAATATAATTTTAATGAATTAATGAAAATGAATAAATAAATAAAAGGATTGTTTAAAGCCATGGTTCTCAAAGTGTCAGGCCCCCTCTAGTTGTTATGCAGGTGAATCACTAAATTAAACTAATTAATGTTAATATATTTTAACTTAATCTTTGAGTAAGTTTTTTTTTTTGCACATTTAAGTATGTTAGAGTGAAAGTACAGTACAGTTTTGTAACTTTTGTTACATAATTACATTTAAAATTACATTTTAATTTAAACTTTTTTTTTCATTTACCTGTGTATGTAAGCACAGTTGTAGTGTTAATGTTCAAACTGTATTTACCATGGTAAAATGTCTGACAACAATTAATATTCTTATTAGAATTAAACTGCCTCATTTTTTAACTGTAGACCTGTAGCTGAATAGTTTGGCCAACTACGCTGCTGAAATGTAATGTTGGTCATTATGGTGCAACATAATATTTAATAACAAATATTTTCTGAAGCGGTACTTGATATAAAAGTTTGAGAACCATTGGGTTAAAGAAATGGTATAAAATGAAATCCTGCTTTTTAAGAACTTTTCAGTAAACCATTTCTTCTTTCCCCTTGTAGAGTCATCAAGGATCCAGCTTGTTCTTGAAACATTGGTAAGAAATTGTTCTTCTGCTACATTGCACTGTCACTTCTGCTAGAGATGCTTTGACCTTTTGTGATAGGTTTTGATTGTGCTTCGTTTAATAAAAACGTACTGAATTTGATTTGACTTATTTTACTACACTGTAATGTTAGTGTTCTGATTAAAACAGTGTAACTGGGGGCTCTGAAAACACTGCTTGTGAATAATTTGTTAATATTGTACATTTTCATCTGAATACATTAAATAAGTGCTTAATGAATAGTGTTGTCCACTTTGTTTCCAACATCACTGTTACTGAACTGTAAAGTGAAAATATTGTGTGATTTATTTTGCATTCAGTTTTCAGTTAAATATATTTCACAATATCAAAGTTATTGTCAAACATTGTGGACATACCTAAACAAACTGGTTAAATCTTATGTTCCCTCCAGAAGTTTGCCCTCTGCAAGTGAACGACGCCTTGTGGTGCCATCCCAAAGAAGTTCACAATCACTCTCACGGTCCTTTTCCTGGACTGTACCCAGCTGGTGGAATCACCTCCCAATCTCAATCCGAACTGCTAAGTCTTTACTCATTTTCAAGAAACATCTTAAGACTCATCTTTTTCACCAGAACTTAATCAACTAATGCTAGCACTTTTCCTTCTTTTCTTGTCTTTCATATATATATATAAAAAAAAAAAAAACCTGGCTATGTGTTCTGTACTAGACTAACTGAGACTTGTCATAGCACTTGTATCCTGTTGTTGTTCGCTTGTACACCTGACTGCTTCTGTTGTTCTCATTTGTAAGTCGCTTTGGATAAAATCGTCTGTTAAATGATGAAATGTAAATGTTTATACAGGACGGTACAGAAAGTGCACAAGTGGGAGAGAGTGGAGGGGACGGCATCAGAAAGGACCTAGCGCTGGGACACTTTCAAGGATCACCCGAAGCACAACCACACTGTATACACTAAGGCTGCTGGTTCTAACATTTTAGAGTGCCCTGCAGTAGAAATCTCATTCTGCATTCCCCACAGTAAAGAAAACACAGTCCGGGGGGTTCCCATTAGAAATCAACTGGTGGAAGGTTCCCTTCTCGAACTGTTCAACACATTTTCACTGCACAAATGTACACAACTCTTGTAATGAAACACATTACTCAAACATGTTTTTGACAGAAACTGTAGTTTTCCACCAAAATAAAAGATCCACTGGTTTCAGTCATAAAGGTACAAGGGTTTGTCTTGTAAGTGCTGCAAAAAAATATGCATTTATGTGCCAAATTATTTTACAAAAACCTTTAAATATTATTGTATTTGGATTGTTCTTCTACCTGTTTTTAGCATTACCTCCATGCATACTCTGCATAATAAAGTGTGGGATTATTTTCATCTGTTTTATACAGTATGTTTCCAAAATTAAACTGCTGTTTGACAATTTTGAGCATGTGGTAGTTTATTGAAGTTGTTTGTAAAGCCATTGCTGCCAGTCATTAGATTTTTAGCCTTGCATGTACCGTGTTGATCTAAATGCCAACTAGGATCTAGGTGTATTTATACACGGTGCAAGGTACGACGGGGAAACAACGTCGTGTTATCAACGCGGATTAACTTTTCAAAATCAACACCTCATTCAGCTTTCATCCCAGGTGTGCAGCACGACCCTAATTCACCCGTAATGCAGGTAAGACGGTGAAACAGCGTCGCGATTTCAACGGTGAATCCACGTCGTGATTTCAACGTTGATCCAATTTGCAAAATCGAAAGGTTATTCAACGTTGATTCAACGTCGGGATTTCAACGGTGAATCAGCGTCGTGATTTCAACCGTACATCAACGTCACGATTTCAACGGTGAATCAGCGTCGTGATTTCAACCGTACATCAACGTCACGATTTCAACGGTGAATCAACGTCGTGATTTCAACGTTGATCCAATTTGCAAAATCGAAAGGTTTTTCAACGTTGATTCAACCATGGTACCTGACGTTGTTTCAACGTTGAATCAACGTTGAAATGCCGGCTGGGAACCCTGGGACGTGCCATCACTGAGCAGTGTCTGATTCTCACAGCATCTCTGGAGGACACGATGCTTAGGCGCATTATCTCGAACTCATTATTTCTCGACGGGTTGCCTTTCACGAAGGGTTCGAGGCCTGTATGCCCCGGTGCCCTGGTAACTGCGGCGTTCGCGTGCTATCCAAATCTGGAGAAAGGACAACACGCGATGGACATCGATGGAATTTGAGACAGAGAATACATTAAGAGTCTGAACTTGTAGAAAAGGGGACTCAGACGACTGACGAAAAAAACAAGAGCATGCAGCGGCCTCTGACAGAGTTGTCTATTTGGCAGTCGCGCCTCCTATTGAAGCAGTAATTTATTCAAAGGAGATTTTTATCCCCAGCGATTTGATTCTTATGATAATCAACCGACCAAGACCCCTTTCTGTCCCCTTGTCTGGGGGTCTACTCTTGGTCCTGACGGTTAAAGCTGATTTGCACGGTTTCACCCTGCCGATTCAGTGGTCACATTCCTAGACACTTACAGAGAGAAAGCCAAAGACAAAGGGTTGCTGGGAGCGAGTGCACTTGATTTAGACTGTGGGTTAAAGTACAGTTTAAGAAGTCTCTAAGTCAAAGTGTTCTCGGTTCTTCTACAAAAGTCACTTATTTAACCACTGCACTCCTGAGGCTCAGATATAGAAACTCCATATGATGAATACAGCAAATATTCTTATTTGAGTGCATGAAACTAAATAAAACCATGGCATGTCAGCTATTCATTATAAATTTTACTACAGAGACACCTTAGCCTATAGTAGCCTATACTACAGGCCGATTATTTTTAACAAAATAACGCAAATTAAAATGCTTCTTCTCAAGTTTAAAAAGCATTGCATTGCTAATTCAGGAGGGTGGGGACAAATTGTAACCGCAACGTGTCATAAGGGGAGGGCTTTAAATATGCTATATGTTTTTTTCTTGCAGGTTTAGGCCCACAAGCGTTTATACGCGGAATGATAAGAGGGGGGACAACGAGCAGCTCATTTCACTCTCCGTAGGGGAGGAGAGGAGCATCTCTATGGGAAATATGGGTGAAAAGACTGCGTGCAGCCCGATACGGGGAAGCTGAATGGATGGGGCCACTGCAACGTCACGCGGAGCCGCAGCCATGAAGCGGAGGACCGAAGCGCTAGACAACATTCTGGAGTGCACGCAGCTGGCACGCGCACATTTATCATTGCGATCCGTCCTACAGATCGTCGATGCTAGTGGATAGGAGTGAGTATATTCTTATATTTCCGCCTGTTTTGTAAAATGCAGTCATAACACCACTGCGCGAATTCTGTAATAGTGTTTTTTTAAGGATAAAGCGAGAATTGATAGAAATAGCCTAAGTCCTAGAACGGGTTGCGCGTGTAGCGGTTGTAGGGTTTGGCGCTCGAGACACGCTGCTTTTAAGAGGTGATCAGGGTGCGTGCATCCTTCTTGGACGCAATTAACGGAAAATAGTCAATCGTATCATATAGTCATCTCATTTTTCATAGAAAGAAGCGAGTAGACGGTTTAAAGGTTATAGGAATTCATGATTTTCTTTCAAACTAAACTCACAAGTCTGTTAATGGACCCCATAATCTAATTTGGTAAATTATAGGCAATTAAGAAGTCAGTGCTTTTTGGAATTTGTTTGCTTTGTAGTTAGGCTATTATTCACATCTCTTATCTATAAACGACATGCAGCGTCAAATGTTTTTATTTTATTATTTTTTTTTTATGAGAAATTAGAGTTACAGCAGTGAGCTCAATGTTTTAATTAAATGCGTTCAATCCAAATAATTATCAGTTTTGTGATAAATAGGTAGCCTAGTGCGGAAAAGCTCCTTTGACTGAATCTTCTTCTATCATTAAGCCACAGAATAAAACAAGAATATTTAATTCGCCTGATTCATTCAAACCACATGACGCGGGAAAACCTAACCTAATGTATATTTAATGAACAAGCTCTTTGCAGAAAATATACTGAAGAATTGTTTTTAAAAACCTTGGCCTGAATGACTGTAATTTGAATTGTATGGCGTTTATTGTGAAAGAGGCCTGTGCGCGTGACGTGTCTAATCTGATGGCCAGCTTTCAGATTTATCACAAGGCCAAATATCTGCTCTCCACGTGCCTCTTTCAAGCGCGTTTCTCTCTGTCGCTTGTAACGAACACTGAGACACGTTGTAATTTATTATAAGTTCTGGTTTCATAGGTTTCTAAATTATAACACAGACATCATGCATTTAAGTAGGATGTGTATTATCTCCATGCCCTCACCGCACAACATCACAAAATATTAACAATATTGTGACAAACGACCCAAGGATGACTAACGTCCAACCTTATGGACTGTGCGACCATGTCACAAATCTCATCCCCTCTTTTGTATTAGACAGTATGTTCATTGATGCAGTAAGATATCAGCAGTCTGAAGTATGTGAAGAAAATTGTACATTTTGTGACACTTAAAAATTTACTATTAGGTTATAGGCTGTCGTGTTTTTAAAAAATCCCCATCACGGACGTTAAGGTTTGGTCTACCTCTCTGTTGCTCAGACAGGCTGTGTTATATCATCCCAAAAATTACTAGCTATATAGGTAACTATCGCTGTAACACTCGATCGATAGTCTATTAAAGTAAAATAATAATAATAAGTTATCTTTTCTCAGGTTGTTCTCTCTTTGCTTCTTTCTCCCCATGCAGGAAGTCCTTTAGAAATAAAGAGATAGAGAGAGAGAGAGAGATTTTACACGAGGGACAAGTTACATAGCTACACATATAAAAATAGGCAATTATTATTTTTTTTTTTTTATTTTATTTTTTTTACTGTTATCGTAGGCTCTATACACACCCAGATAAGCTACACACCACACTCACACACAAGCACGGACCCATTCATTCAGTGTGTGAAGCAGAGAGCATTGGATTACGATCGAAAGAGCAGGACACCAACGCTTTACTGTATACTTACTTCATTTTAGCCAAAGAAAATTTAGATTTGTATTTTTTTTAATCTCAGAGTTAAAATATTGCATCATCGATAGGAATAAAACGCACATAAAAAATAACGACCAGCTGACGACAAAAACTCGAATCATTCCAATTATTTTTAAAGCAATTTCTCTATAAATGTAGACCTATATGACAACATTTAGTGAAAGGTATAAAACTTTCTAAATAAGTTTCGTCCAAAAAGTTTTTTTTAATTCTCTTTTTAATGTAGACCTGTAGCCTAGTATTTTATTCGTATTTTTCTTTTTTTATTCTCACGTTCATATAGTTTTCAGTTACTTAAAACGGCTAATAAAATTGATTGCATTCTCCGTGTTGTCATTGTATGTATTGTAAGATAAAATGAAGGACGTCTCCTCTTTAGTTGCTTATATTCTTATTAGGCCTTATTATCATTAATATTTTGAACCAGTTGCATTTTATCTATCAATAAAAAATTAAGGACACATTATTGTTATTTATTCTGATAATAAGTGATCAATATATTTTTAAATCGTTTGAATGATTAAGAATAGAGAGAGAGAGAGAGAGAGAGAATTTTTAGCCTAGTTATTCGCTTCACTAAATCACACAAAAACTAGATTGTTAGAGGACTAGATTTAAAGATCGGTTTATTAGTTTCAGTCAAGTCTAACATATTAGTTAATTAGTGTACCTTTCCGTTACATTTTGACATCATTTCTTTTTTCAGCACAAAAAACAGGAAACCTTAGAAGTGACCAAACATGTGACGTAAATGTATACAATGCGATTATCTCACCACCACCATCACAACAATAAAAAAACATGAATTAAATTAAAAATGTAAAATATGACAAAAGAAAATAAAAAATAAAAAAATATTATTACTAATATATTATTATTATTATTATTATTATTATATTCATCATCATTATTATTATAGTATTGAATTCATAATATTTAATTTTGAAGCTTCTGTTTTGGCTTAAAGCATGCATGTGTCTGCCTGTTCATTTATAGGGAAATATTCTAGCAATCTGATTTACAGTCAACAAGGTTTGTTGGCTGAGGATGTTTAGTCCGGTTAACAATGTTCTGGTGCTGTTAGTAAAATAATTAGATGATGAGCTGTGTGTAGAGTAAATAAAAGTGTTTCAACTCGCCCCAGTGTCGCCATTTTCACTAGGCTTGAAAGGCTGTAATAAGTGATGACACACACTCTCCCCTCTCTCTCTCTCTCTCTCTCTCTCTCTCTCTTCTCTTTGATTACAACACCTCTGAGAGTGTATTGGGAGGGGCTCCTCTCACACAAAAGCTTTTAATTGGACTAGCTCCTCTTTTATTTGCATAAAATCAGATTGACTGAGTATCCTGAGAAAGAGAGAGTCTGAGAGAGACCTCATGATTCTGCCACTTAGCCCTGAAAGAAAGGCTTTTAAAACGCAAACAACAGCGACTCCAGGGTAAATTTGCAGAAAACTAAAACAACCAATGTTACTATTCTTTTTGCTTTTTTCTGTCAGCACAGTCAGGGTCTTATTTCCCATTTAAAAATAAATCCCAGCCTTTGCGGGATGCGTTTGAAGCCATCTCTCACCCAGGGAGAATGATCAGCCTGCAGAGTAAGACAGAGACAATAAGCAGTGACTGAACCCCTTACATCTCTAAAACCAGTTCAGACTGGTGAACTCATAGCCAAGTTTATACTAGCGAGTTTTAATCAATCAGCTTTAAAAGGATATATCTGTGAAATAATTAGTATTCTAAAAGCAAGACACTCCTTGCACAGTCAGGATCATTAAAGAATGACATGTTAAACACATCAGCTTTAATTAACACTAGTGTTCAATACTAAATACAGTTGACTTCAATCCAGTTCTAATTACAATATTAATAACAAAAATCTTCCCTTTGCAGGTCCCAGTTCAACCCCTGTTGGGTTTTTCATATGGTGGAAGAGGACGGGTGGCCGGAGGGGTTGGCTGTTATCTTTGGTTATCTAGCTGTATGAGTGTTATTCATTCTTCATAAAGCTAGATAACCGAAAGTAACAAGAATCCCATTACACACCTGAAAGGCATCACCCTACCTTGAGATCTGTACTCCTCCCCTCTCCTCTTCTATTTCCCTTCCTAAGTCTCCTTCTCTCTCCTCCTCAATCTCTGCATCTTATTGCAAGATCAAGCTACAAAATGGCCTCCATCACTACTGACAGAGAAGGTAAGCAGCATCTTTTTCTTACATGGTTATTTTTTATGTGACAAACAAGCAATTATTGTACCCCCTTCTCATATAAAGTATTATGCAGCAGCATCTTTCCTCATAATGCCCTTGTCACTACCCTCCTTATAATGCATGTAGAAATAGTGCTTCCACTTTGGGATAGGGCTATTGCTATTGTAAAAGGTGAATTAAACCTAGAACTAAAGGAATATGCAAGTACAAAACAGCTAACCTTCTTTTTTTTGAGAAGCATGTTATGGAGCTTTTTCATATTTGTCAAACTTATTCAGTCTTATGTGCATGAAAAATAAAAGCAAACAAATAAGAGCACATGTGAAATTTTCTAACTTAACTGCAATGTCTTTTGATGTAAAATGCATTATTCAGGGACTAAATTTGGCATTAGAGAAATAAATGGTGTGTTCAATTCATAGACCTGTTGTAAACAAGGAAACATTAATAGGCAAAAAGAAATAAGACAAAAAAAAAAAAAGCACATTCACGCCAGTAGGCAACAACTTTCATTACAAATAATGCACAGAATGAAAGTAATGCTGAACAAATATCAGCAGGATGCACTGATTAAATTTAGTTTTTTTTTTTGTAGGAACGGGAATGTGAAACAGGATGTTTTCCAATATGCAAAAACTGTGTGTTTTGTATGTATAAAACATAGTTTACGTGGACATGCAGGGCAGTGGTATGTTGATCAAACATGATCAAATTTAATCTGTAAGCTGCTAGTCTCAGAGCACAAAGCAGCAGGCCAAGGCTTAACACAAGGGTCACATGACGATCACCCTCGGGTGCCTGTTGTCCGGTACTTTCCGCAGTATTAGTCTGCAGTGAACACTCAAAGCTCATTCATTCGTTACCTTTGTTCAACAAGGTTGGTGATTTGAGACCAAATTTTCTTTTTCAATACCAACCCGGACTCACTCAATTCAACTCATGCATCAGAATAATTAATGGGCTAAAGCGTTCCCACACAAATTTGGCTGCCATTCTAAGCTTCAGATGAATTCGGATCTTGAGCCAGTGCTGAGAAACAAACGACAATTGTCTGAACTCGAATTTGTTAAGTTTGTGCTGAGAGGTTCTTGATTGGATGTGACAGCTGGCTGAGTTATGAATAGGGCTGGGATGGAGCCAGCTCCGGGATGGCTACTTTCTAAAAGTGGCAAAGCTTGTTGGGATGGTCCTGCATACAGGTCTTTGGGTTCAGCAGCTGAACCTGAACAGTCTTGGGGCATTAGGAGGCCAATTCTTTAGTTCCCTTGTGCTCAGTGGATGGACATCTGCCACCAGATCATCGCACCTTTAAACATGTTAAATTAGATTTAAAGGATCTCATCTGGAATTAACAGATCACAGAGGATTCAAACTTCTGGTTTAGTAATGCTTATTAGTAACAGGTGCATTTTAGATGTTGAAAATGAAATCTATGTGGTGTGAGGCATTATTATTCTACCTGCTTCACTGCTGTAGACACAGACAGTGCTGCTGCTTTGATGGTGCAGGGATTAAACTTCACATTCCCAGAGCAAAACACAAATAGAGTTTGAATGTTTGTTTGATTAGGGTTGGAGTTAAACTTGGCAGTAAAGTGGATCTCGCGAGCCAGATTTGAGGATCAATGGACTAGATCATGTCTTCCAATGATAAAATGTTTCGGACTGGTTTCTACTGAACAGATTTATTAAAACCACTGACAAAAGCTGCCATTTGTGTAGGATTGTTGCCTTTCATTCATTAATGGCAGCTTTCAAACTGGTGGTGAAGCAGCCGTTAATGAATAATGAATTCTCAAATGTATCCACCACAAATAAATAACCATCAGAACATTTGAAAGAAAGCCTTGGTAGGTTTTCTAGAGCTAATCGGAATTAAATTAATTACTTAATACTTCTAAAAGAATAATTTGGGAAAATTATTTATAACTACCCATTTTTGAGTAATAGTTTTAAAAGAATAAAAAAAAAAAAATCTGTATTTCTCACCTCACACTTATAGTTTTGATTAGAATACGGTAGGCCTACATCACATCCAGTCTGGGGGTCGCATATGGTCTAGTCACAAAAGTATTTCACAAATATTTCAACACAACCAAAGCTCAAATCAGATCAGAAGATTCTAGATTCCCATATGGTCAGAACTTCACACAGCTCCAACGCACAGCTCTCCATTGGACTTCCAGTCTATTGTTTGTCAGAGATTGTGAAAAGGCAGCTTTAGAGTTTTTGGTATAATTCCAAAACTATGTTAAACTTTTGCAATAACGTGCGGCAGACTCTCAATTTTTTTTTTGTCCTCATTTTGCCTGCTTTCGTGGAATTAATTCATCATAAATAAGACCTAAACTGCAATTTCTATACTGCACTTTCCTGTATGTAGCAGATCTTATCAGTCATCATTGTCTTGATTTGGCTTGATTTGCATCACTTGGTCATCATCCGTTTCTTTTGTTGACTCCTTTACACCATCTTAGCAGTGAAACTTCTATCTTGGTGTAGTTACAATAAGCGCTAAACCACATTCAATTACAAAATGTCCTTAAAAGTGGAATGAAAGAAAGATCTTAGAGTACATTCCATAGGTTTATGTTAATAAAATTGATGTGATGCTTCTCTGTAACTTACTTGAATGGTTAGCATATCTTGACTGTTTAGTGTGAAGGTAGCATTAAAAGTTGGACACGGCAAGGTGTGTGAGAATTAATGAATGCCATTGCTGCTGGTTTCTAATCAAACTCAGAATGGTCTCCTCTCAGTTTGTCTGGGGAACAGGGAACAGAGGAAAACAAAGAAAAAGCACAAATGTCAGTTTTCTTGCACTTAGCATTTCAAACTTCAAGTGTCAACTAGAAAACCAGGCATTGTGCCCTTATCTTAACCACCCTCCTCCCTTCTCCCGTCAACTGTACTGTCAATAGAGCCAGTTCACTTGTCACAGAGACAATGGATTCCTTTACCAACCTTTTGAAAGTGTCCTAGTCACATTAGCCAGGCTGCTTTTGCTGAGCGCCGCTCTGATTCCTGCCCCCGGCAATGCTTCGCTTTCTTTGGACGGAACTCACCAACCGAGCCCCAAAATGGCTGCACGGTTGGAGAGGAAACTGAGGAATAGACGCTGTTCTCTCTGACCCCCTCCCGCCTTGACGTCGCCCCAAAGAACTGTGAATTTCCTTTAGGCTGCTAGAGAAGTCAGTGGGCCCACACACACAAAGGGGACTCAGCAGTAACAGGTGTAGCCAAACGCTGTCCTGACTATGAAAGGCTGATTCATCACACATGCTGTATGGCGACTAGAAGACCACACCGTTCTCATTTAGACATTCAAATTTAGTCTAAAGGAATGAGTGGATAATAGCACAATGGGTTCGTGTTTAGACCGTGTCTGTTAGTTGAATAATAATATTGAAGCTACTATATGTATTATTTTCACTCGAGGATTTAAGAAATGTGTTATTGGAGGAGCAGTTAAAGAAAACAAATATTCAGATGTTGTAAAATAATACATCTGCTTGATTGTCCAATTTTAATAGGCCATTCTGTTGAAAGCTTGGCACTCGCTCTGGTGAAATGCCTTTTTTTCCCCACTGAAGCATCATTTGGATGGCTTTTCACATGCTGTCCACTCTCTGCCACATTGTCCTGCGCTCTCTTCAACACACCTACATGTCCACTGAAAGCACGCGGTCCTATTGTTACCTCAGCTGTTAATGTCAGAGGCTTGACAATGGTTCCTATTTGCAGCATTTGCATAAGGCACTTTTCCAGCAAGCATTTGGAGTGGTCTTGAGAGAGGGTCCACTTTATCCAGCCACAGCAAAAAAATGTCAAGTGCCAATTAGGGAAGGTTTGCTGCCTTTCAGCAGAACCCCACCCCTCCAATCCCTCTTTATTTACCCCTCAGCCAACTCTCTCACACTCCGGCCCAGCTAACGGCACCTTAAAACAAAGACCATTTCAACCTCGGTTACCTCAGAGGGAAGTAAACTGCTCTATGTAAAGACTAACCCACCATGCTGAATTGTTTCCCCTTGTGAGGCCGTCCGTCAGACAATAAAGACTCCCACAGCTTCCAAGATGATTAACGGAGAATCAATATTTAATAATAGAATACAATACATTTTCTCACACACACACACACATATATTTATATATATATATATATATAAACATAAACTGTATCTATTTATTCAATACAAATGTATAAAATCTAATATTAAAAAGTAAAAGTGGTAAAATTGTTTTTGTCTGGTGGGCAAGAAATTTACTTTTCCACCCTGATTCAAGTTTCATCCCTCATCCCAATGAATTTTTCAGTGTTGTCTAGAACATTCCCTGTGTTGTATATGACTTCCAATTCCATTATACTTACAAAAGCTCCTACAGAAAACAGTCAACATGTGTACTTTCAGAGAAACATTAGAACTATGACATGGATCAGTAGCTACAGTACAGATATTGTGAGCTTTTCAATACTCAAATAAGTTGTGTGCACAATAACATACTGTGAAGAAAGTGTGTTACAATCTTAAATGGCCATTTTTGTGCTCTTTGGGACACCGTTGTTCCTCCACATGGCATTTAGTTCTGTTAGCCGCCTCCTGCCATCCAAAAGGATTTATCTTTCACTCGCTGTCTCTTTCATTCAATATCTCTGTGTAGATTTTTTTCCCAGCCTTGATTCTCAGATGGTTGGGTCTGATTTGCATGCATTTGCATAATGAAAGTCATTTGCATGCTCAGGGCAGACTTTACCATGAGAACAAACATGAAAAGGTGTGCGCGTGCGCGTGCATGTGCAATCTTGCTTATGCCCTCACATGCTGATGCATTTATGCCCTTCTTCCTTCATCTTTCCGTTTTCACTCTCAGACAGACCACACATCCTTGATGCCAGGGAAAGGAAAGAGTGAAGAAGCAGGGCAGGTCGGTTGTGTGACTGCCGTCCTGCTGGCGTTGCTGCTCCCCTCCCCTTCGCTGCTCGCCTGCCCCCTTCCTCCCATCACGAGATGCAGTTTGCACAAAGCCACCATCTTAGAGCATGCGGGCATTAAATGGAAGTGGAAAATAAGCAGGTATGACCCACCATCACTCTCCTCACGTCTCACACCCTCCTCTCTTCTATTCCACACACGGACCCCTCTCGCTCCCCCTGCTCGAAGGCACTGTTCATTACAGCAGATGTGTTTGTTAATTGTGAATATCACACGTCCTGGTTGTGATAGGCGCTGAAGGGGGCGGGGAGATGTTTTGTAGTCATTTGCATTAAATCATTCCCCTGTACAATGGCTGAGGCAGAGCTGCATCTGCGGGCATCAACGGTGAATAGATCGCCATCAGGGATTCTGCTGCCCCGTCGTTGTTCCATGCCAGCCATGGAGATGGCGTGCTGCCATTATTGAGAAGAACAGCAAGACTTCCCTCCTGCTTTCAGCTGTAGGGTCATCGTGAAATTAGCTTTCCCATGAGAGAGGAGTTTAAATGAGTAAAATGGATCGCCATTTTTAGTCTTACATAACTATAGAAACCACAAGCTAATATCTTGGATTATTTAGCATATATTTGAAGACAAATTCATGGGAAAACATGCTAAGAGAGAGCAAGAGTAGGAGCAGAGAGTGTGACAGAGAGGTCTCAATGAGGACGGGCACCTTTTGTACGTCTTGGTTTCTAAGAGTCATGGGCCAACAAGTCCAGTATTGTTCTCCATGGTGAGCTTGCTGTGGCACACTGTTATTAAGGCCAGGAAGCTATAAGTTTAAAAACCGCTTAACCAAAACACCCATTAGAGCCGACTGTGCCTGATGAAGTGAGGTAGCAAAGTAAACAATACAGGCCATTGTCCTTCATTCTCTCAGAGGGCTGCCTTTGTTGAAGTCCCTGCTAAATACCCTGAGCAAGAAGATACAGTGGAGTACTAGTGTATGTTTAGAGATTTTTGTGGTATCTCAGTTGAAGAGAAGCATGTTAGCTGTATACACTGGTGCCACAAATGCCAACACAGTATACAATGTGGTAAGGAGATGGTGTTACATGGCAATACTCTGGTACCATGGTATTTACTTGGTATCTTCATGATATGACACCATAAAAGTACCAAGATACATGTTCAAAAACAAATTATAATAGTTTTTTTGTAAGAGTAGCACTGATTTTTACCAACATAAAGAAGCACTATAAAATATCAGAAACTATGTTTTGTTCAAAAATATACTACTGCTCAAACGTTTGGGGTGGCAAGATTTTTTTTATATTTTTGAAAGTCTGCATCACCAAGGCTGCATTTATTTGAAAATGCAGTAAAAAAATACTTTAAAAACTGTAATATTTGGATTATTATTATTGTAATATTTTACAGTGTAATTTATTCCTGTGATGGTTGAATTTTTAGCAGCCATTATTTCAGTCTTCACTGTCACGTGATCCTTCAGAAATCAGTCTAATGTGCTGATTTGGTGCTCAAGAAACATCTCTTCCTACTATTACTGTTGGAAACAGTTGTGACACTGCATATTCTTGTGGTAATTGTGTTACATATTGTTCAGGATTCTTTGATGAGAAAAAAAATTCAAAAGAACAGCAGTGAATTAGAACTCTTTTGTAATACTATAAAAAAATCCTTCCTGTCACTTTTGATAAATGTAATGAATTCTTGCTAAATAAAAGTATTCATATCTTGAAAAAAAAAATAATTCTGACCCCAAACAGTAGTGCATAACTAGCGCAACCACTAGAAAAGAATGTCAATGTAAGCAAATCTTGCAAAACTTGCAGGACAGTAACACAAAGAGTTTTCCCCACAAACGTGATTGCACATTAACTGCCTCGTCGCTAAATGACTGCAACAATGAAACTATTTACTTTTTATCACATTAAAAATTACCTTTGAATCATTAGGATTAAATTGCGCATGGGTGATAAAACTCTTAATGCAGGTAGCACAGAATTACAAGATTGCAGTCACACTGGGTCTACAATCACGCCATTGTTTTCAGTAATCTAAGTGCGCCGCAGTAAACAGGTGGCAAACCGGGGGAAAAGTGGCTGAGAGGGAACGGCACAGTAAATTATGCACAGTAAAAACAAAGCCAAAGCACATCAGATAAAAAGGAGCAAAGAATCTGCAGCAGCTTGCGTCTGGGAGCGTGCGAGGTGGCTGGGGTTTGGGCAAAGGGGCAGACACCCGTCTGCACACACACACACACACACCCATAAACACAAGGCTCTCCTCTTCTGAGCAGCTGCTCTTGCCTTTCCATGCAGGCACAAGCCTTGGGAACCACCACGACGAGGCTCCCCCAAAAAATGGGCACCGGGGGCCCCCAAAGTCTGAGTCTGTCTGCCCCCCCCCGCCATGTCTCTCTTTCTCCCCCTCTTGATGATGATGCTGGGTGCCTGGGAAGGACTCGGAGTTCATGGTCAGACTGCCTATTGAGCTGACAGGCTGACTGTTTGCTCAATTCAGTCTTCTATTCAGCCAGGACAGGAGGAGGGAGACCAAGACACAGTAACACTCAATGAGTATTCATTTAGGGAAGACAACCGGAGGGAGAAAGGGAAATCACGAAAGAAACAATGAAAGAGAAGCAGAGAGGGAAATAATTTTTTTTGGGACGGTGAGCATCATACACAAACCTCCACCCACAGTTTTCAGACAATGAAAGTGAAGGATAGAGTCATTGCTACTCCATAAATACGAGCGAATTTGGATGTTTGATCAGCTCTTGTGTCCTTAATCACCTGCACGCCTCGAGTTGCTTGTTTAAGCCACGTGGAGCGATTAAACTCAGGAGTTCTCCGGGTTTAGGTTGTGTCACATGCCTCCTCTTTGCTTCAGTTCCACATTGTACCAAGAGCACAGGCACAGTCAACTTCGGCCTCAATCTCTCAACCTGGCACTCGCTATGGCCTGCATGAGCCACAGCCGTCTGAGGTGTTCATTGGCTGCGACCTTCTTAAAGAATCCTATAAAATAGAAAATCCAATAGCAGAACACCTTAAAATACAAAAGACAGTCCTGATGATGAGATAAACTGACAGTCTTCATTAAACAAATGTAAATTCTGTTTCAAATTATAAAAAATATTACTTCACTAAACACATTTCTCATTTCTTTTGTGTCTTTTCAGGTTTTTATAGTCAAGTCGAATAAAGTGACATCCATTAAATGGAGGATCGGAGCTGAAACAGGCTGATGGAGTCAAACGGGTCTTTACAATGCCTGTGCCCCAACATCAGATAAAAGACAGCACTTTAATTGTTCTACATTATTTCAGTCTTGGCATTTTTGATGCAGTTATACGGCTGTATGTTGCGAGTCAAGTGTGTGTGTGTGTGTGTGTGTGTGGAAGATGAAATACATTCTTTATACGGGTCTGAGTCAAAGCACTCAACAAATTGTGTATTTGTACAAATGCGCACATTGGGGATTCTCCAAGTAAAAAGTTTTTATTCGGGTAGTTCTATAGTGAATTTAATGAGGGTTTTCTAGGAAATGTCATTTCAAAGGCCAATCTTTTAGATACTTAAAGAGTTTAACAATCTCAGATCTAGTTTGTCTTGGTACAATCTTTAGCATAATGCACTTTATAACACACAAACTGATTTTTTTTTTAGTTTAGTACTTTTCAATATAAAAAAAAAATGTAGTGGCCTGTGTTCATTCCCTTACTTATCTAATAACCAATTGCTAATTAAATCTAACACGAATTATTTAAAAAATGGTGTGTGAGGCTCTGTAGATTCTGCATGTATGATTGTGAGACCCACTGCAGCGGTGAACGATACTGCACTCTGATTGGACAGCTCAGTGTGTTGTGCATCACACACTTGTTGGACAGAGAGCTGTTGTCTTTAATTTCTATGCAATTGTGTTGGGCCTGTAATCACCTGGAAGAGAAGGCAGATCAGAGCAACTATTTATGACAGCAGGTTAAACTTGTTTTAAGGTGAAAGGAATATTTAGCAGAATATATATGAATATTTCATTTCTGCTAAAACTGGTTTCAACAGCAAACGGCGAAGTCATTGAATACTGAAAAGCAGCTTCATCTAGCCTTTTTTTTTTTTTATAGAAACAAATTTAAGGGGTATTAAATGCTCTATAAATGTCTCTCTGTATTTTGTGTTACAATCAATCATGGCTGTAAAGAATATTCAGTTAAATATGCAAGTGTTTTACAAATTTATTACAATTTGAAGAGAATTGTGCAATCTATTTTATAATTATTTTTCTTAAAATATTTTAATCACATGTGCAGCATTATCCTTTCAGTAAAACTGAGATAATCTGTTTTTTGTTTTCTTGCAAAATTTGACAAATCAAGTGACTGTGAAGACAATGAATTGATGAAATGGGGCCTTTTAAATGCAATTGTAGTTTTTTTCTGTGATTTTCAGCTAGTCATAGTCCACTAATGATAACAATAATAACTGAAATCATATTTTCTTTTAAATTGTAATGCTATAGTTCTATTCAACATCTAACTGTAGGTTTTTCATTCCACATTCAGTGTGTATTTTTGTTTTCTTATCTTTTGTATTTCCGCATGTGCCTTCTAACAATGTCCTGAATATTAATAAAAGTTTACTTTGAAAATAAACTTGTGCTGTTATCGTTAATATTTTTAAGAACAAATTTCATACACTAAAGGCACCACATCAGATTTAGCATGAAACGTAAACTCATTCTAAGATGGTGGGATCATATATAAGACTTGTTCTGTGTAAGCAATGAACCACATACAGTTTAGTGTATTAGTGTCTAGTCCAACAACAATATCTTGGCCGCTCAGATCTGTGTGGCTGTGTGCCAGGAGACAAGGTGCATTAGTTTACTGTAGGCCATAAGGCTGCTGATCCGCCACGCACTTTTGTGAGACCCTGAGATGGTGCCTGAATTTTAACCAGTCAATTAAACAACCAAAAATTAAGCTTATTCAGTTTTGGCATATAAGGCTAGGTCAACGAGATTCTAGACATACCAATTATTTTTGGAGTTTTAAAAAAAGAATATTAGTTACTATTAGTTAATAAGTTAATATTAGTAAGAGTGCAAAATATGACAAAATGGCATCACAGAATGAATGAAACAGCATGTTGCAAATGGCCGTCTCTGTACTTTGTGGGCTGCAAAGAGAACATAGCACAACAGAGAAAAATATCTTCTTATACAACACTGCTGCCATTTCAATACTGAATAAATCAGGTCAGTAAATGAACAGACAGAGAATCTGTGAGTGACCATCAGAAACATGTGGCGTGCAACGTCGTCCATTCTACCCTGTTGATCTATGACTAAACAGTCAGTGCCTTGTAAGAAAACTGGCTTCAGACAGGCTTACAAGTGACCAGAACTTCATACATTTAACAAGGATAATTTTGTTATATTTAATTAAAGATTCAATTATAAAAAATGACTTTTCTCTCTCGCTCTCTAAATATAATAATTTTATATATATATATATATATATATATATATATATATATATATATATATATATATATATATATATATATATATATATATATATTACATTTAGCATATGCTTTTATCCAAAGTGACTTACAGTGCATTCAGGCTATAAATTTTTACCTATCATGTGCTGTGTTCTCGGGTAATCAACCCCCCAACCTTGCGCTAGCTTGTCTGCTAACGCAACGCTCTACCAGTGCTATTGTGCCTAGGATTTTGGTACTGTTTTGGGATATTATATATATATATATATATATATATATATATTAGTTATATGGTACAACATTTTATATAATTAAATATACAATTAATAATAAAATTACAATAATTTATATGAATTATTTAACAATTTTAACTGATACCATTTACTCAGACTGCTGAACTATATGTGACCCTGGACCACAAAACCAGTCATAAGGGTCAATTTCTCGAAATTGAGATTTATACATCATCTGAAAGCTGAATAAATAAGCTTTCCTTTGATGTATGGTTTGTTAGGACAGGACAAGACACAACTATTTGAATAGCTGGAATCTGAGGGTGCAAAAAAATCGAAATATTGAGAAAATCACCCTTAAAGTTGTCCAAATGAAGTTCTTAGCAATGCACATAACTGAAAATTAGGTAAAATCGTATAAAAAACTATGAAGATACTTATGTAAGAACATAATCCTAATGCTATAGCTAAGTATTATATGTGGAAATGCCCAAAGATTCCAAATACTGGCAGTACTGATACAATAATCAGATACAATAATCTGTATAAAATATAGATTATAAAAAAATAGGACATTGCATTAATGTTTTATTATCCACAATTAAACATTAAAAGTATTTTCAAATAATTATAAACAAGTAAAGTTTTAATAAGGCTGTAATGTGAAGAACAGACACATCGTATTCTAGGTGTAACTAAACAATTTGGACATTGTGATGAAAGCTGGGAAAACAGAGTCCATGTATATATATATATATATATATATATATATATATATATATATATATATATATATATATATATATATATATATATATATATATATATATATATATATATATATATATTTATTTATATGTATTTATATATTTATCAAGCAGTATTTATATCCTCATGAATCACCATTTCATTGTGTTTCTGACAGCTCTACTCCAGTCCTGAGCTGTGTCTGACTCGTTGTCTGCCTGCAAATCCTGCTCAAGCTGCTAAAAACACTTTGCTAAAACAAAATCAAGTAAATACAAGATGGAGGATGTGGGAAAGGAATTCGAACCCTGGAGTGAACAGTCCCAGAGGGCGTGTGCAGCAGGGACGAAGTCACCATAGCCCGCCGTGCTGGTGTGAATGACGAGGGACCGGAGAGAGGAGTCAATGCAGACAACACAACAATGAGAGTTTAAGGGTGAGAAGGAGAGGAACAAGAGAACAGACCTGAGGTCAAGTTCAAGGCCATTCTCACTGTCTGGTGATGTAAATCAGGTTTAACACACACACACACACACACACACACACACACACAGACAAATTCACACTTTTCCCAGCCCACACAGCGTTCCCTCAGTACAGTCTCTGCAATGAGCTTACTGTATGTTTGTGCAACTATTATTTTGCAGATTTAATAGGCTGTTTACATGAGAGCTAATATCTGCCTAAAAAAAAAAATTGTGTCTTTATTTCCCAATTATGAATTGATATTGTGCATTGTGAAATTACATTATCAGCTAAACGAAATAAATGTACATTATCATTTTTTTTTTGTTTCACTCTGAGGTGGAGTTTTATCAAATGCATCATAGCCAAAAGTGATATTTTATTAGTGTTTTCAGGCTACATTTTTTATTTGTAAAATTCATCAACATGGATATTAACATAATTAAAATACTACGTTGTTCAATAATGAATAAGAATTATGAAATTTAAACTCCAGCATCTAGAAATGTTGACATAAACATTCCATAGGACCAGATGTTTTGCTCCTTTTTCTTCTTTTAGTCTTTTAATGAATATATTTTTTTAATAGAGGAAAAAGGTTCTTTATTTTTTTTTAAAAAAGCCCCTCACACTAAGAATAAAAAAAATATGTATTTTTTGAACTCTTCACTAAAGGTTATTTTGGGAACCAAAACATTCACCATACGAGACATAAGGAATAATGTCTCAGATGGTGAATTTCCAGCACATTCTCCACAACATACACACAAAGACGAACCACATTCTACATTAATGAGTCGAAACGGCTGTCACTAGCTGATAAACTGTCAGATGGATGCCTGTTAATTTGTTGAAACAATAGAAAGCTAGCTGCACAGATTCACTGATAAATATCAGTACTTATTTACAGATACAATGTAAAGTCGTAACTGCAGATGAATTATAAAAAATATTTTTTTCCCTACAGTATAGAATTTGGTATATGATTATGTGCTAATAGACAGGACCACACGCGCGCGCGCACACACACACACACACACACAGTGGTACAGTCTCTCTCACACCTAGAGAATGTGCACAGCGTCCCAGTGCTGTTCCACAGCTGCTGCGAGTCGGCTTTGTGCCATGCTCCATCTCACTCTCTCCCTCAGTCTTCTCTCGCTAGCTTTCATGCTGCCTCCTGGTTGCCGTAGCAACTGATGGCACTGACTCAGAAAGGAAAGAGGTCTGCAGCAGAGAACAACACTTGTGAGCACACACAGACACAGAACAAATATATGCCAACGCACAAACAAACACACGCAGTCATGGGAAAATACACTTGCACTGCTTGCAGGCACACGCGCACACACATTCATATACATATATATATATACATACATACATACATACATACATACACATACATACATACATACATACATACAAATATAAGCCCTAAATGAAATGAATAAAATGAACAGTGTTTCAGACATATATTTCAGAAATATTATTGCCATTTTAAATAATCGTTTTCTATTTATAATTTTAATGTCATTTATTCCTGTGACTGCAAACCTGAATTTTCAGCAGTCATTATTCCAGTCACATGATCCTTCAGAAATCATTATGAATCAAATATGCCAATTTGGAGCTCAATAAACATTTATTATTATTAATGTTGAAAGCAATTTTGCTGCTAATATTTGTGTGTATTAATTATATTTCATGATTAGTAAAGTATTTATTTGAAATCTAAATCTTTTGTCACATTATAAATGCCTTTTGATCAATTTAAGGCATACTTGCAAAAAGTATTGATTTCTTGAGAAAAAATTAATAAATCTCACTGACTACAAACTTTTCAACGGTAGTATAAGGTGAAAAAAAAATCAGTCATACTGAACTATACATTTTACCATTCAAATTAAATGATATGAATTACATTTTTAGGCACTGGTCATTTGGTTTATGACAAAATACCAAGGTCATATACAAACCCTGCAGTTGACACTAAAGCAATGTTTTGCTATGTTTAAAGGCCAAGGAACATCCTACTCAGACCAAACCAGCCCCCCATGGATAAAACTTTAAAGTAATTTTTCCTAAAAACATTCAAGACTCAATATCCATTGACCACCTGCAATATCTTCAAAGACCCCTGGCCAAGAGCAATGAACGGCATATTTTTCCTACGACTGCCTACCTCTCCAGCAATTTTACACTGGCAATTCACTGCAACCACAATGAGAAGCTACAACCATAATCCTTTCGGAACCTGAATTAAACCAAATCCTGCTGGTTAAACAGTGACCAATCAAACTCAACTATGATTAATAAAACAGGGTAAAACAAATAAACAAACAAAAATGTAGTTTTTAAGTTTAGCATAGAACTTCTAATACCAAAACAAAATGATCTTTAATTCCAGGTGTTTGAGAAGGAGTTCAACTCCATAACAGGAGGTGACAGAACAAATCAAGGTCTTAAAGGTACAATTTGTAAGATATTTGCAGTAAAATATCCAAAAAACAATAGGCTAGTGTTATATATTTTGTCCAGCTGATTACAAACAATATCTCTAATGTTTTCAACTACTTGTAAATCATGAAAAAATTCCCAATCTAAACAGTGACACGGGGCAGTGCAGTCGTTACATTATTTACCCTTTGTTCCCGCCTTTACTGACGTAGAAACCACGTGATAACAGTGTTGTGGACAAATGGAAGTAGCTTCGCAACAAACTTCAACTAGAAAGAGACGCCGATCTTGCTTGTGTTTTACTCGAAATGTGAGTTGTTTTGATTCGTATCTTTACAGGAAACGTATGCTATTATAACAATCAACAATATTAGTATTTTGGGGCATACACACCAAACACAGGGCATCGCTTCTCTAGACCCGCGCAAGGACACGTCTGATCGCGTCTTTGCATTGACTTTGTATATAATCTACTCGCGCAAATCGTTGAACTCGCGTTAAATCCATGATTTATCTTTCTGTCTGATTGATGGCCGTCAGCAGTTGGGTAGAAGAGAACAAATCCAATCACTCCATGCTCCTTCTTAGCATCATCATACCATGCGATTGTTATTGTTTTGGTAGTGCACCATCTAGTGGCAGGTCTTACAACCTGTACCTTTAAGTAACACTTTTTTTGCCAATAAACAGACAAGTGTTTAAAGGCATAGATCATCCAAAAATGACAATTCTATAAATCACTGATTTACCCTTATGTTGTTCAAAAACTGTATGACTTTCTCCTACGGAACACAACGTTTAAATAGTGTTAGGAAACAAACAGTTGAGGTTACCCCCCAAAAAATAAAAAAATTAAATAATAATAATAACAATAATAATAAATAAATAAATAAATAAATATATATATATATATATATATATATATATATATATATATATATATATATATATATATATATATATATATATATATATATATATATATATATATATATATATATATATATATATATATATATATTTTTTTTTTTTTTTTTTTTTTAAATATTTAGTTTATGAGAGCCACCACTCAGAAGTTCCCACAAAATGGCACCCACGATTCAGACAGATACGAGTCCATTCATTATCATGGAGTGACATGAGATTTGATGAGAAAGGCTCTCTCTGTGCCGTGATGTTGTAGACACAGGATGCCACCGTAGCAGTCTGGGAGTGCTCTTTAATGCTGTCCCTAATATATCACATATGGTCTCGGGATTAAGTGGAAGACAGACAGGAACACACATAAAACAGAGGTCCTGAACACTGGCTACACTCCACGATGACACTTTTAGGGGGCTGGAACCCTTAATTAAAGCACAGACGTGAACAGGGGGCGCAGACAGAGAGGAGGGCAGAAGAAAAGCAAATGAGATGGAGTCCTCTAGACTGTCTGGGAAAGAGTGTGGGAGCGTGTTGCCCCTTGTGCATGTGTGCATTTGTTGGGGGGGGGGGGGGCATTGACTTATATCAAATTGATACATGCAAACTAACACTTTTCTTGTTTCATACTAATGTTCAATGCTGTTCAGATATTTCAGTCAAACACGTCACCATACTACAAGTATAGATGTAGGGCACTGCACATTCACACCAATCTTCTGTCTGAGAAGCACAAAGAGTAGGGGTGAAAGGTCAAATAAGCGCACTAAGATGGGTGGCTTTCTCATGCTAATTGCCATACCCATGCACCCCCAGTTCTGTCTGGTACAGAGTTTGGGGCTCCATGATGGCACTGGGTAACATCTACCATGAGCATTCTGGGAAATGGGTGGTAACTGATGGTATGTGTCAAGGATGGATAAAAAGTGAAATATTGTTTAGCCTCATAGGGGGAGAAACGATGACAGGCCGAGACATTAGAGACATTGTGAAAAGAGGGACGTCTAGACACGAATGAAAGATATTTGAGACCACATTCAGTAAGATCGGATTGTTTCTTTTAAATAAGTCAAGCTAACAAATGAAAAATGTCTTGCATGCACAGATTTTAAATGTTGAGAAAAATGATTAGATTTATTATGTTTCATGCACATTAGGGCAAAGCAACATCAGTATCCGAGAATGTGACATTTTTGAACTGGCAGAACTGGTGGAATTCAGATGGGAGGTTTCTTTAATTCACACAGTCTTGGATGTTTAGAAATAATGCATGAAGATGCATGCATCAATAAATAAATAAAGTGAAACACACAATCAGCAAAATAGGCAATGACAAAACTCAATTTCTAAGGAAAGCACCTGAAAGATAAGGAAGATTTTCACTTTCTGGAGTGAAAACCATCATTTAACACATCAACACAAACAGTTTACTTAGCTATCTAAGGCATTGCATATACTTCAATTTTTTTTATGTTAATATGTAAACCCAATCCACAAACTAAAGTTATCCCTAAGAGAAAACATTCTGAACATTTGCAATTTTATTAAAAAAAAACTTTGTGATAAAAGTATTATATTATTATTAATTTTTTTTTACATGTTCCTAAAATATGGTTAAGGTGCACACACACACACAAACATACACACAAAAACAAGCAATTGATACAACCGAGACAGAGATAAGCAACATATTAACAGGCCATTTCTCAACTGTGTGTAATCATTTTTAAGTACAGTCAACCTGTTAATGCAGTAACTTGCTAATCTAATAATGATGGTGGATGTAGAATTTTGCTGACTTTGAGCAAACTTCTGAAGAGAGAGAGAGAGAGAGAGAGAGAGAGAGAGAGAGATCCATTAGCCTAAACTGTGTGCCAATTAAGCCTTAATAGCTAAGAAACTGTTTGGAAACTCAAACCTCACCCTAATTCTCTCACTTTTTAATCATCCCTTTGTCATTTTCTAAACTAAAACTTATACACATATATAATTCTAATCACGAGCTTAATTACAGCTGCTAAATGCCTAGTTGTGTTGCATTCATAGAAACAGTCTACATAGCTTCACGATCAATGTATTAGCGGTTTCAGTAGCTGTCACTGACGTGACAATCCGTGAAATTGTAATGAAGCGAATCCGCGCGCAGCCGCAGGGTGCGTCTGGGAAATCACAAAGCACTACTGGTTTCTTTCTGAAGTAACCATGATAGCGACTTGCCTGGATAAAAAGGTTAATACCACCAACTTGCCGTGCAATAACGGACACGTAAAAATGAGTGATCCGATCAGACACTTATCGATGTACCTCCATGACCTATATATCTTATAATATTTGTTCCATGTTAAAAAATACAGAGCGAATAATAATTTATATTTAAGGAGGGAGATGTCATAATTTGTGCGTGTGTGTGTATATAGGCCTATTAATCGCTGGTTCTGTTTTAAACAAATGTTCATAATGTCTTCCTTAATTATTGAATTATTTTATATTAAGTAAAATAAAATAAAAACCCTGTTGCTCTTAAAACTCTAATGCAACTTCTGGTGAATAACCAAACTATAGGCTACCGCTTCATTTACATATAAAAAAGAAAAAAGAAAAAAGAAAAGAAAAAAAGGAAAAAAATGTTTTTCGTTCTTTTGATTTTAGACTTAATTGCATGGCCATACAGTTCATGGTGTGGAACTTCATCACGCCTGTGTTGAGAGACAGGAGCCCTCATTAGTGCGCGCATCTTAATTTTTCCCCACCGAGGAATTATGTGACGTCAGCCTCAATTAACACCACACAGGGTCAACGGGATTAAAACACAGGCTACCAGTTCTCACAGTTTCCCTCGCATCAAAGTAAAGACCCTTTTGTTTACTGCGCCTCGTCGGCTGGACTGTGTGCATTCTACACACTGCAGGACCCAATTAAAAACCGGAAAATAGTAAATGAAGGCAATGAGATCATACACGGACCCGCTGATATTAGTTCCAACCAATCAGAGACAGCAAAATAAACCCAGTGATTTTCTAAAGGCAAATAAGGTTTGTGATTGGGATGGGGGTGCAGACTCATTTCCGAGGGACTGAAACGTAAACATCCTTTTAAAGGCATATTTTCGCTATAATATTTGTTGCAATTGGATGGTCTGGAATACGTCTGTTTAAAACCAAATAGGCTGTTATATGTCCGTTTATTTCTGCTACTTTAGCTGTGGAGATACAAATGTAGGCTAAACTAAAAAAGTTTTATAGCCTTATGACAAATATATTGCAAATAACAAATATGATCAGCATACATAGCAAAAGTAGGGTAGCCTATGTTTGTTAAGATGTATCAAATATTAAATAATTTCTGGTGATCTGATTATTTACGTTTAAATGCAACCTGTAACCAACTGGCAACCATCAGTATCAGTAGGTTAAACTATTTAGCGTTATAAAATTTAGAGTTTTTTTTTAAACTAATAACTTCGAATTAATCAAAAGCCAAATATTTTATTGCTAAGAAAATGTCAGCATTTTAGTTTTCCTTTTTTCAATTGTTGTTGCGTCCAGAAAAAAAAAAAAAAAGCTAACAATTTCTCTTGCCAGTTATTTTTATGGTGCCACTTAATTTTTGATAAAAGAGCGATTTATTCAGGACAAACAACTAAATCGTTTTCATTTCCCGGCAATTTTACACAAACAGGCTAAAACATCCCAAACGTGAGAAATATAAACTGTAAAATGCAGGAAAAAAAACAGACTTATTATAAATGATACAAATATAAGTAACTTAACTATAGCCTACTGTAAGACGTTACAAATAGAACATAGACGTTTTCTCAATCTGATGATAATTTACATTTTAATTATTCTCGAGTTATTTAGAAAACCGCGTATGTCCTACTAGTAGCCTAAATAACTATGAATGTGGATATTTAGAAATTAAAAAGTCTATGGTGCTGCAAAGAAGCATTGCCTATATTTGTGGAGTTATGTTATACGAGGTAACTTATAGTGAAGCAAGAGTAAAAGCTGTATTCCAGAGCAAGAGGAACGTTAGCCAGCAAAGTGAGGATAGCTAGATGATCTACAGGCGTGGGTTGCCTATACACTTTTTTCCGGGTTTCATATCAACCGAAGGGTGGCTAATGAGAGACGACAAGCGACTGACAAAGGGACGAGATGTAATTGGCATAGAGTCGTGGGAAACCACAAACAAACAGCTGCCAATGGCATTTTGTTTTTCTCATCCCTTGTACTAGTGAAAAGAACCAGAAGCAGAGCTGCTCACTGGCAGCTGGGAGCAGGGAGCTCACGAGAGGCCCAAATAACAAGCTTAGGGATTATATACAGTGTGCCACTGGCATAACACATCACAGGATCATGAACACTCACCATTAAATATTCACTGTATCCGACTGATCACAGAGAAAACTCCTCATTTTCCCATCACATCTCCCGTTCGTCAAAACACGTAGCCTACCTTTTCACGGCAGACGCCATTTTTAATTGTTCGCCAATTAAAACAAAACAAATCCGTGTGGTGACAACTTATATAAATAAACAACATTATAGAATATTAAATATATTTTATATAAAAAACATTTTTATAAATAAAATAAAACTCAATTTTCAAACAGTTTGATATTCATTACTGATGATGAAAACTGATTATAAAATATGAAAACTCCATAAAAATGAATATTTTAGATGTAATTATGAAAACATTTTTTACCGTGTGTGTCACGCAGAGACAGAAAGAAAGATAGAAAGGTTTCATAAATTGTTCTGAAAAAAAAAAAAAAAAGATTCATTTTTTAATTACACGAAAAGTTTCAATTATTTATATTTTTTGCATTTTGGTTTAAAAAGTTTTTCTGTAGCATACAATTTTTTATTGTTTGTGATCATTATCAAATAATGGTGATGTTAAGCAGGAAAGTTTATAATATACCATAGCTGATTCACATGAATAGCTTTAGGGCAGCGATGAATGAACTGATATATGAATGTTGGTCTAACCTCACAGTGGGATGGAGATATCCTTAATCAGTCATAAGGTGGATGTGAAACATAAGGAGGGGTCCCTGGGGTAAGCCCTCAGGGCATATCCCTCCCTAAGCACGCCCTGCTATCCTTGTGACCGGCTTGTCCTTTCCTAACAGGGTCAAGCCTCCAATTAGCCAGAGGTCAGAGGTCAGGGTCCTCTCCTCTAACATTTTGCTCTATAGACTGATGGCCTGCTCTTCAACAACAGGTCACTGTCAGCCATGCAATGTTATGTGGGCATCCCATTTTAGAATATTCTTATATAAAACTTTTTAGGTTCAATTGATCCAGTGACTTACAAACATAAGCTTAAGGAACTTAATTTTTTTCTAGATTTTCTGGTTTTATTAGCTTGCATGCTTGAATATTTGTATTTTTTAGTATATGATTATTGTTGATCAAGTTTACAAATATGATCCAGAGTTGCCATTATGCCAGTTCCTGTAACTCTGTTTCATTAAATTAAAATAAAAGACCTGGATTTCCCACAATTCTTGTATGTGCTGAGCAAGCGAAAGTCAGGGACAAATAGATTTAGTCAACAAACTAGCTTGATTCATATTAAAGAAAGTATTTTAATCTATGTGCACATGTAATGGCTTTATCAGAGGCAGAAATAGTTCAAAAGAACTGTACATTTAATTCAATTTAATCCTGAATCCCCAATTTATTTATTTTTTTAAACTGCCTATTCGTGTTTTTCATGTAATCGTGAATGCTTGCTTTGGGCACATCAACTGCTCCCCACCATGGTGTCGCAAACGACATCTTTTGCAATAAATATCCTAGCAATTTGGGGTTTGGAAGGAAAATGTTAAAAGGGCACAATTGAGCCAGTCATGCATGTTCTGTGTATTCACTCTGCGTGGGCGTAATTCTCCAGAACACTTTTCCTTTGATTTCTTTCAGTTTTCACAGTGTCTCTCAAATGCCAATAATAGACTTGTCCATCAGCCTCTCCCTCCCTTGGAGTTAATTGGAGCTGTGGAGAATCAGACCAAGCGCTGAAGTTTGATTCATCATTGGATCACTAGATTATTAGATGAATCCTTCCCAAGATTAATGCCCCACCTGGACCCCCTCTACCCCCCTGCCAGGCTATCCTGCCCCTTCCATGCCCCTAACAGCCTCTGGGATCTTTGATAAGGCTGACCTGTACCTTTTCAAATAAAGATTTTCACTGGGATGTGTGCTCATAGCCAACCATCAGGGTTGTTCGCTTACAGTAGACTTTTGCAGAAATGCGTCCTGAAAATAAAGAGCTAAAACTCTTAGATTTATTTATTTATTATTAATATTTTTATTTATTTTATTTTTTACAATAGCAACATGCACACTTTGTTTTTAGTAAAAAAAAAAAAAAAAAAAAAGCCATGGATTTAAAAGACCACATACAGGTCTCTTTGTTGCAGTCCAGCAATGTTTTTAATAGCATTTTTATCAACAGTCAATGTTTATCAATGTTTATTTCCTTTCATAAATGTTTATTTTACTTAAAATCGTGTTTATACCTGCTGTAGTATATTTCATTATAATCAGTGTCACAATAATAAAGAAAAATGTGCTTAACATAATTCTGCTTAAAAGAATACTAAATATTAACACCAGTGCTTATATACATATATTTAAAAAATAGCACTGAATATTAATATTAGTTCTTAAATGTTCAGACAAAATTTGCCTGACATAATTCTTTTTTTATTTTAAAGATAACACAAACATTAACACTAGTGCTTGAATGTTCAAATAAAATATGACAGTTAATTTTTTTCCTATATAAAAAATAATAACAATAAAACTTAACACTAGTCTTTGAATGGTCAGATACATTTTGCCTGATAGAAATATTTTCAGCAATATTCCGATCTCACTTCCAAGTCTAGTTCCAGACTGATTGACACAAACCCAGAATCTGATGCTCCTGTCAGGACTAGCGAGTTGCGCATCCCTTCACAGCAGAGAGCAGTGTGGCACAAAGAGTCAGGCTAATGAGGCTTGAGTGGCACTGGCACATACAAAATGCTTGGTATCTCTTGGCAAGCATATCCTTCTATCTCTGCTCGCCCTCTCAGCTCTCACTCTGTCTCTCTCTTTCTCTCATCATCGCCTTTGCTGGCTCTTTCCGCCAGGCCCATGGTTTCCTGGCAGCGATGCCCGTCTCTGTATGCCATCCTGGGAGGCGTCATATCCCCTCAGAGAGCTGGCCCCTGTTGCTGATGGAGCCTTTCAGTCCAGAGAATGGGGGCATTGTGAGGAATTGTGGGTCATGGCCGGAGTAGGCGGCAGTTTGCTCATATACAGGCCCCTCACACACTCACACCGGGTGCTTAGAACTGAGAGCCAAAGATAGACATCCAACCTCTCAGCTTTAAAAATGCCTCCTCAGGAAGTAGCTGTGTGAGAAAGTGTGTGTGAGAGAGGTGCATGGCAACACTGGAAGTATGCTTGCAAGTGTTTGTGTGTGTGTTTCTCTTTGACCGCTTAAAAGCTAAAAAGAAACAATTTCACAGCATTGTGGAATGGTGTGTTTGTCAATGTGATTTGGTGCATGTAAACATGCATTCATTGCCTCCATGTCTGCTGGAGAAAGCATTTTTGATTGTGGAGTATTGTCGGAGGTTTGTTTCTTCGCAGGAGTAAAGATTTACTTATTTATTTATTTTGTCTGGATCTATTAATTTGTTCAGATATGTTAAATTATAACATATTAAATTATAACTTTTCTAATACACCTTTTCTATGATTAAAAATCCAGGCTGTAAAATGTAATGTGGTGTGAGACCACAAAAAAGTTATGATATTTATGAATTATGAATTTATTATATATAACAAAAGACATTTTTACTTGAACATATGTATAAACTTTCTGAACAGTAGAATAGAAGGTGTAAGAAAATGTATGTATTTATTTTCACGGTTACACCTCATGAAATGTTTCTTGAATGACATTTAAGGGTCCAGAATGTTGAAACGTTAAATGTACACTTTTTTCAAAATCAAAAGAAAATGATTATATATTTTTTATTTCTTATTTTTATATTATTATTTGCCATTGACACAATATAAATACGTAAGGTCAAAACGATATTCTATCGTGTGCTTATGCAACAAAGCATCGATCAGACGTTCACAAAAATGCTGGATGATATCTAAAGGGGAAAAAGAAACCGCATATACATACATACTTGCATGCATATACATAGGTTTGTACTATATTTAAATCAGAGACTAAGCACGTGTGTATATCTGTAGTTAGTGTTTAGTATAGCAATCTAAACTGCGGTGAAGCTCAGTCAGGGTAGTGTAGAGACAAACAAGAGCACCAGCTCCATCTCAAAGCTCACTCATCTCCACCTAGTGGCTTGAATAGGCCACACAGTCATTCAGCCATTCGCTGCATTTTCACCCGAGCGTCCTAGATATACCTCTTACACATTCTCTCAATGCATAGTGCTCACTTCCCCACCGCTGGCAGCCGGAGTGACCGGAGGTGTTTTGGCACATGATGTATCCTTCCAAAAGCGTAGGAAGAAAATAGTACCAGTGTTTTTTTCCTCTGCTCATGCAGCCCATCCACGGACACCCTGCCTCATTAATATTCAGCCACCGGACTCTTTTCTCCCATCGTGCTGCACTAAGACAAAAGAGCATTGAGGAGACACCTCCTGTTTTAATTATGATGAGAAGGTGCGGAGGGGGTGTGAATCATGAGAAAAACGAGAGGAGAGACAGCGAAAGCATGTGTGAGCAAACGTGACATGTTGTGCGTTATGTGTATATTTGTGTTTTTGTATGGGTTTTTAAAGGTAGTGTAGTCTCTCTCTCTTTCTCTCTCTCTCCCTCTCTCTCTCTCCCCCTCTCTATGTGCATGTGTGTGTTTGTGGTGCAGCTGCAAGTCTGTTGTGGCTTGTTGCCATCATGCAAATTGGCATCTGATAAAACAGCATTGACTGAATTTGCTTAAGGGATGTAGAGGGAAGGAGTAAATAGGAGAGAATTAGTTCTTGTTGCAAAACCCATACAGCCACACAGCATTTCTGACTCTTTCTCTTTTCCCTCCATATACCCAATGAATCATCCCCAAATGAATAACCCAAAATCTTCTTTGAACTTGAAATAGCTTTTCCTTTCTCTTTTTATCTCTTGGAAAAATATATGTAGATTTGATGACTGACACTAAACTTTGATAATCTAACTTTACATGAGCTCTTGACCTGCACTGTGGTCAGACAATGTTATTTTTAGTTACATTTCTATTTCTATTTATAAATTGGCCAGTGACTGAGAAGTGTTAATGATTTAACTTTGTTTTATTAGTAGTATATATTTTTTTTTATATGTCAGCGGATACTGGGCATTTAATAATTTCAGACTTGTTTCTGTGTTTGTGATTTAAATCACCATCTAGCACAAATTTATATTTTTTTAATTTATTATTTAAAATATTATTATTATATTACTATGATAGTAGTTTTGTATGTATGCATGAATTATAAATTCTATAAATATTTTTTATTATATATATATATATATATATTCAATAGTGGTGCATCCCTAGTTTAATTCATTTGATAAAGGGATATTTTGAATTTTTTAGTGTGTAAAAGTTATTTAAAAGAGATAAATCAACAAGTAAATGATCATCAAAATTTGGAGTCCACTGCAATGTTTACAAATCTTTGAATTAAAATTTCTTATGCGTATGTCAGGAACTGCACATTTTTTCTTGTCATGATCATGTCTATACGTGGCCTAAGACATCCAGACACACTTCATATAGCTTTAATAGTACCCCACTCCAACAGTTGAGCCAGATAGAGCCCCTCCACTGTCACGTCCTCATTCTACAGCACCAACTCAATTAAGACTCAATGATGGCTTCACCCCACTTGACCCATACTGACCTCTAACCTTAAGGTTCACACCTCCCAAAATGTCAAGCATGAATGTGGATATGCTCGGCCAAGAAGGGGGGATTGCGAGGGTTGCTAAAGGGCTTTTATCCCCACTATGTCCGGCCACCCTCTTTCACTAAAGTATGCTGTCAGTGCTTTTGTTATATTCCTTTGAATGTAATGGTCCCCGAGGGAGGGCTTGTGAAAGCAAAAATCCCTTAATCACCACACACATATGAGTTTAAAGTCAGTTTTGTGGGATTGAAGATTTTTTATTTTATTTTATCTGAGTTGTGAAGATGTTTTGACTCAGTTTTGTCTTTTAATGAGGAAAATACCATTGGTTACCTGGATAAGTTGGTATTTTATTTCTCATGAATTGTTGTTCATTTTGTTCTGGCTATGCTCTCCACTTAATGAACCTCTTGAACTTTGCTGCCCTTGGTGGAAGCAGGTGTGAGCTCCACTGTGAACATATTTGTCTGAATCTCTTGTGCTCTGCTCCATTCAGACCCAAACACCTTCACTAGCCAAAGTGGAGAATATGGGAAACTCACATAAGCACCAATTTCTACTGACAGGAGACTTCCTGACCACAACGGGCTTTGTTAATGTTCATAGGGTGAGATTTTAGCACTCTTATTGTTCTGTAAACTATACAATCAAAAATTTAAATTAACTTTATTAAGTCAAAATTACATCTTACTCTGGTAAAATAAAAATGAAAGTATTAATTACATTCTCAACCCTTTTGCGGTGATTAAAATCCTTTAACAATTTTGGTGTTTTTAAATATTGTTTGTAAACCTCCCATTATGATATTGTTACCAAATAATGGATTTGATCTTTTTATCAACTTGTTATTGTATTGGCACAGGTTTTGTATTTCTTTGGATTGATCTGACCTTGAGCGTAAAGCGTTATTTATGGGTAATTTTGGCGACCTTCACTTAAAACTGAGGTGCATAAGCTCAGATCAATCAGCGAGGTCAACGATCAATCAGTTAAGAAAATAAATACAAAATCTGTGCTAATTTAAAGAAAACAACTTGATAAAAACATAGAATTCAATATTTTAATATAATATAGCCTACAAAAAATGTACAATGATTTTTTTTTGTAGGCTGGTCATTATAATGTAACAATAGGCATAAATAACTCAAAAACACACAAATTATATTTTGGGGGAACTTGATAAACCCTGAGCAAAGTCGTTGAGTTTTGATTCAATGCGATAACATTAATTAGCATTTTAAGAAAAAAAAATCTGGGTAAAAATGACTGGAATACAACATGAGGATTAAAAAGGTTATTTTTTGGCATCTGAGTTTCCATGAGGAACCTTTAATATCACTGTAAACTTTCCATTGTGCAAAAGGCTCTTTAGTGAAAGAAGTTTCTTTAGATTAGAAAACTTTTCACTGAAAGGTTAGGAATTCAAAAATGGTTATTCTATGGAAAAACTGCAAAAAAACACATTTGGACCATGAAGAATTATCTCCTTTTGATAACAGAACAGAACAAAACAGAACAGAACAGAATAGAATAGAATAGAAAACAGTGCACCTTGTAACTGTAAATACTGATATATCCTCAATTACCCAAAGTTCTGTTTTCAATTCATCAAATAAATATATCCAAGGTTGTGCCATTGTCTTTGTAATCCATTCTCTCTATTTTTCTCGTGGTGCGGTTTGTGGAAGCACTGATCAGAGGGAGGCCTGCGGTTGAAAGAGTCCATGGCCCCTGAGCACAGCCTGCCTGTAATCCTGTTAATGTGAGCTAAAGAGAGGCACTCTCCCCATACAGACAGGCTTTCAGAGAGCACACAGGACTTTCCTTTCAGTACACACTCCCACTGACCCACTTCTGATGGGGAAAAATGGATAAACTTCAGAAGAATTGGTCATACCTGATTCAGGTCTTTTACTAAAAGGTAAATGCAGAATGAAGGGAATCAAGTCCTAATATTCTAGAAAAAAATATTGAGTTTCTCTAGAGTTTACGTAACTAGAATGCATTGTTCTCAGAACACGGGGTAAGAACCTAAAAACAACACATATGGAATGTTTCTAATGGTTATTTTTAGGTTTTATCTCTAAAAAAAAACATACAGTTATTAGTGTGCTAAATTATCTTGATGGGTTTAGATAAAAAAAAAACACACACATTTGGACTAAAAAACAACAATTAGCCAGTCTATAACTTGGACTACTATCTCAAGCGCAATTTCATTTTGAAACCCTTAAAGCTCCATTTCAAACAAAACGCACAAACAAATCAATGTAAATACCCTATTACGTGCAGTTATGCTTCCTTTTTGCTGATTATAAAGCGCAATTAAGCACTTCAGCATTAGCGCCTATTCACATCCCAGCTGTCCACCTGTCTGAGGCCTGGGAAAAGAGCTTGGCGCTGGTTCACGCCGCGGCGCCGTCTCTGTAAAACACGCACTGCCCGAATGAAAAGGGGCGTCGAGCTGCTCCTCGCACAGCCCGCGAGCTCCGGGCGCTCCTAATAACGTGCTATCAAAATAAGACCCCCCACTTTCTCTTCTCCGTTTGATCCTAGAAAGTGAAACTGTGCTAATTACGCGACGGAGACCATCTGGACTCTTCGTTAACCCTTTCCGCAGTGAATGTTGGTTCCATTAAGTAGGCTTTTCTTGAATTAAACGGCGTCTTCGCTAGGAATCAGCGTGAGTCGTTGTTTGTTGACGAGCTGAATGAACTGTAGCCTACAATTCACGCCCGCTTGACTGACAAAATCACTTAGCCTACATTTTGACACACACACACACACACACATGCACACACACACGCATTCCCATTAAAAAAAAATAAACAGTGCATTTCTCTTAAACACCTACAAAGGATTAATGAAATAACAATGACTTTTCAGCAATGTAAATCTTACCAATTTATTTAAATGTCACTCCATACAGATACAGGTTATGCCGGGTAGAAATAATCGTTGTAAATATTTTTTTTTCTTCTTAAAGACTATAACTATATAGGCTACATTTAAAATCTTATATCAATCCAAATATTTTTCCACCAAATGTAGTAGGCTAAGTCAATAAAACATGTTCATCAATGTCCCAAATTCACAGTATTTATATACTTTTATACATTTAAACTGTGAGTCAAATAATCCATATAAAATTCTCACATTGAATGTGTGCTCATAGGAAACGTTTTAGAAAATCTCTAAATCACAGAGAGTTTTATGCTTTATATATTAAATTCCAGCTGTTTAGAATTACTATGTTTCATATTAAATTTTAGGGGTAAAAAATATTTGCCCATACATTCCACAGCAGATTATCATTGGTCTTGCAAAAATGTTCAAAATAAAGAGAAAGCATTAACTGTATTTTGTAGTTAAATTACAAATATTTCTAGAAGCTAATCATGAGAATAATCTTGTCCTCTGTTGAGCCATTGACAGCTCTGCATCACCATCTAGCGGTGTTATAAGGAATCACAGATTTGTTTACTCAGTTGAACATTGAAAATAAAATTATAATAACATATAATGATATTAACAATAATGGAACAAAGTTTACCATTTTATTTTAATAGTTTGAGTAAAATAAATGACACCTGCAGCGAAGATCACAAGTGATGGGACTTGTGCAGGTTAATGCAGTAATGAACCAATGCAAACTGGTGAACGCAGGTAATTTAGCTGCTGAGTTTTTCTTCTTCACTTGGTGAGGCCACTTCTTTAAGCTCATTATGACCTTCCTCCTCCCCTGGTATCTGAAACACATTCACATTTCCTAATAGCACTTGGCCAGACTGAGTAAAGTTTAAAATACTCAAACCGTATCTGCATATTGTACATACAGAGTCCCATAATTCATTAATGCACATAAGGCAATAATGTCTAATAATTACACTGTCAAAGACAGTCAAGGAATCTAAACAGGCATATATAATTTAGCATAAACTATAAATGCTATAAAAATTATATAAATAACAATCTTCACCTCCCAGTAGAGTTCATCCTCAAAGCAGTGAGTATCTGGAGGACTACCGTAGATGGGCAGCTTCAGAATGAACCCTGAGAAAAACACAGGCATATTTTGTTTGATCTGAATTAAATAAATCACAACATACCTCGCACACATGTACAGAGAAGCATGAACAATCTAGAGTTGTCATGATGATCAAATTTTGGTTGATGATTAACTGCAACTATATTTTAAGAATTAAAGTTGGAGTTACATTATAAAAATGTTAGATTTTCTTTAATGCTTTGTAAACAATGACTGAGCATTACCCCTTTACAAAAATTAACTATGGGTTTACTACAGTACACTAACTCTGAAAAATTATTCTACATCAGACAACTGCACAAAACAAAAACAGAAGACTGACTGAAAGAAACTGCAATAGTATTCTCTGACAGTAGGTGGTGCTTATGGAGCAGCATGCTTTTTCAGTTACTTCTAAAGGTCCTTACAGCCTACAACAACAAAAGAACCAAAACCCACAACAACACTGACCAAGAAAATAAATATTGCAAACAATCACATAAAAAAGGCAAATAATTTTCATGTTTAAAATGTAAAGAAAGCATACAGAGAATACAGATCAGCCAAAAACTAAAAAAATAATGTTTTCAATTGATTTAAAACAAGCAGGCGGTTTTTCAAGCCCTAGTGTGTCATTTGAACTCACAGGTCATGGGAGCTTCTCATTTCTAATTTGTGCATCCTAGTTTTCTTTCCTCACTTTCCTATACTTTCTGTTTATCATTGTTCATGACTCTTAAGGAAGCTTCCTTGCTTCTTGTTCCTTGCATCCTCAAAGTGCAATTAAGAGAATTGAGATCCCTTCAAGATAACTGAGTTTGATCAGTTTCCGGGTCAAAGACTGAAGGACAGAGAAGCGAGTAAATGAGGAAGCATCAGTTTCAGTATTGAGAAGCACCCTTTTGTTTTGGGTTGGTGCATAGATCGTCTCTTCTTCTGCTCTTTCCTATTGTGACAGTTAGCGTTGCATTACTGTGCATGCCCCCTTTAGGATTAATCGCCATTTTGCAATTAATAAAGCATTAAGCTCTATGCATTTGCCTTGTTTATATTTTCAGTGTGTGGCGCAAATGAGCGTTTCGTAACTATTTCATATTTACTTCAAATTCTCTAATTTGAATGGCACAGTATGATAACAGCAGTAAACTTAAAATAGATCAGATCAAATGATTGGCCTAGTTGAAGCATGCACTCACTGCACTTTCCAACTTTACACCCACCTGTAACTAGACCACCTAGCAGAGCCATTGCTAGTGTTACAGCCAGGGAAACAGCCTGAAATCCACCCCTAGATTTAGGGTCCCATTTATCATCTGTAGCATCAGCGAAAACTCTGTGCAATCTGTGTGTGATGGGAAACAGAGGCACACGTGTCAGTTCTCACACAGAATTATTTCTGCAATATTTTCGGCCATGACACACAAGCATGCAAAACAAAGCAAAAATATTAACCTTTTTAAATAACAGTAATAAACATATTAAATATGAAAACAATCATAATCATCATGTTCTTAAGCAATAATAAAATAAAGATAATGTTGTGTGACCAAATCAATAACACAATCACAAATCATTAATTATGCAAATAATTACATATATATATTAACTGCTGACTTACCCATTTCCATACACTTCTTTAGATGCCATGGCAGAGGTGATGGCACCCACCACAGCTCCCAGAACCCCTGGCATTCCATGCAGGTTATGAATGCCACAAGTGTCCTGGATCTTCAGTTTTGATTCCAAAATGGGCTAAAATAGCATAAAACAGCAACAAGCATGATACTGAGGCTTCTTGTAGATGTTCAGAGTTATTTGTCAAAGAAGTTTGCGCTACTGACCGTGAGGTATTTGTATCCCAGTACTGAAATAGTTCCAGCTAGGAATCCCACAATCATAGAGCCAAACGCGGTCAGCATCATCTCTCCAGCTGTTCCCACAGCAACACCACCAGCCAGTGCGGCATTCTGAATGTGCACCTGAAAAAGACAGAGGCTTGTATGAGGGTTTGCAATGTTGAAGATTTTAACATAATATCAAAGACGGCCACAAAGGGATATTCACCATGTCCAATTTGCCTTCTGGGCTGACTAGGGCAGAGAAAGCAAATGTAGCCAGTGTGCAGGATGCCAGAGAGTAGTAAGTGTTCATGGCGGTTCTGTGCTGGGGGTCGCCGTAATTTGTAATGGCTGAGTTGAAGCTGGGCCAGAACATCCACAGATAGATGGTACCTGAGCAGAACCAAAGTTTTAACGGATCAAAGACTTCTAGATGACTACAGGCTGGAATTGTATTCAAGTGACTCACCGATCATAGCAAAGAGATCAGAGTGGTAGACCGATGAGTTTCTATGTTTGCTCTTGTCCAGGTTTGGCCTGTACAGGACACGGGTCACCATTAGGCCGAAGTATGCACCAAATGTATGAATGGTCATGGATCCTCCAGCATCATTGGCCTACAGATACCATTGACATTAACATTGTTATGATAACACTCATACATATTAATATCAGTTTTCTCTGTGGATATTTAAAGCGGTCATGTGTTGAGAAATCAACTTTTACTTGAGTTTTTGATATATAAGAGGTCATTGCACTAAAAGAATATCCTGTACATTTCAGAACTGAAAACATCCTTGTGACTGAAATAAAAGCTTTTATTGACACCATGCCCCAGTGAATGCCAGATCCTGGAATGTGCCAGCCTTTGACAGGTTAAACACCGCCTCCATAGAAGCATATCAACGCCTAATTCTATAGCCCCTCCCACTGATTTGCACATGACATATTAGGGAAATAACATAAGTGGTGCTAAAGCGGAATGGAGCAACCAAGCAATAAACATGCCGTTGAAGATCGCAAAATATTGTTCAGTGCCTGGTTGTGGAAGAACACGCTGCATGACCTTCCTTCAGATTCAAATATTAGGAATGTGTGAAGAAATATTAGGAAAGTCTAGTCTTCAATGCAGCACGCTCATAAAATAGAGCATTTCTCGAGCCATCATCAAAACCATGGTAGAAAATTGCCTATTACTTATAGATTTTGATGTTTTTTAATGTAAAACCCACGTGGACATCATAAGTGGACCGCGGACAAAAGTTCATGAACCCTTTAAATGTAAATGACCTTTTTTCTGGTAATTTTGTAGATAAAACAGCTAGTCTGTTCACACTTACCCCAAGGACAGAAAGCAGGATGAACTCATTGACGGCGAACAATGTCACCTCAAAAATGGCCATTACAAGCAGCTGCACAGGACTGGTCTTCCCCAAAACGGCGCCAAATGAGATCAGCACAGAACCAGTGCAGAAGTCTGCATTTATCATGCTGCATAACAAACATATTCACTGTGAGTAATTATAAATACAGTAGTGCATGTGCCTGTGAGTCAGGGCTGCACAGTCTATTCAGGCTCAACTGCCACCTCCACTTGGTGGCGCTGTGTTCAGTTACAATTCACTTTACGAACATGGCCACATCAGCAGTAAATGTGAAGAAACACATGATACTTACATGAACACACAAATACATAATTTTATCTGTCCTTTTTTTTTATTAATTAACTTTTACAGAAGTGTTAAGACTGTTGAAGCCCATTTTTTTTCCTTTGATAACAAATCTTTATTAGCCACTACTGCTGCTGAATTTTAGACATTACCAGTCTCTTTTAAATACAAATAACTGGATGTAGGAAACAGAAATGTAAGTCTTATGTGTGATTCAGATTTTACCTAGTCACACCAACATGGATCTTGCCATGGTGCAGGCCGTGGACAAATCCCTGCATAAGTGTGGCCCACTGTAGGGAAAAGGCTGCGATGAGGAAGTTAAAGCCGACACTACTGAACCCATAACGCTGCAGAAATGTCATTAGGAATCCGAAGCCCACGAAGATCATGACATGAACATCCTGGAAACCTAAAACACACAGTCAGTTAAGCTGTTTTCCTATCGTTTTCCCTCACATTCCCATAATTTTACATTTGAATAGTAATCTCATAAACTTTAACTGCTCACTGATATGTGTGTAAACACATACAGAAAGATGGGTATTTAGCAGCACCATTCAGGGCCTATTTTACACTATGGATACACTGAACCCAACATTAACCCCTGTGTTCGTCTCTGTGTTAGAGCCATTCATTCACCCATTTCATTGCTTTTGACACAATTACACTGTTGTAAGCCAAGCAACTGGCTATTGACATGGGCACCAATGAGGATGGCATAGCCTTTGTGGGCAACTGTCCTGCATACTTCTCACACTCACTCTTTTCTGGCACCACAAAAATAAGTCTAGGAGCTCTATGTATACTTTATGCTGAGTTTACTGCAGGACAAATAAGTCTTAAAATGGATAGTTAACTAATTAACCCAAAATCATACTAATGTCTCTCCAAATCTGTATGCATTTATTTATTTTTCATCTCTTTGTTTTTGATGGTCCATTCAATAAAAGTCAATAGCGTTTAACCGTTCTGGACCCCATTGACTTTCACCGTTTGGACAAAACATCTTCTTTTGCATTCTAAGGAAGAAAGAAAGTCTTATAGGTTTGAAACGACATTATGGTGAGTACTTGATTCATAAATAACTTTTAGGTGAACTACCCCTTTAATGAAACCAATAAGTGCACTGTGAAGCATATATTTGCATCCGTACAAAGCAGACAACCTAAACTGTGATCAGCAGAGACCTCTTAAATAATTAGAATACATTATAATTTATTGTATTTGAACAGATAATATATAAAAATGTGATTCATCAATCACCATACACCTCTAAATGCAGATTTTTCTCATGTCACACCTGCTGTGTATGTGTCCTGCTGTTGAGCAGTGACAGTCAGAACAGATGCGACCACACCCAAAAAGGTGAAGATGCATACTGTTGAAGATTATTGACTACTGAACAGTTGTTTTGTTCCCCACACATAGATTTGACCCAATATACCTGGTCAAATCTAAAATAAAGTCTATGTATAGCACACATTTATGCCAAGCAATTACTTATAAACTCGAGTTGCTGAATTATAAAAATGTCGACTTTATGACCTTTATATATTATGTTTTAGATAGTTGTAAGAATCTCTCATCTGAAGGATCAGCCTTCAATAATACATACATTTCAAAATAAGAGTCCAGGGGTATTTCTGGCTCGTTTATAATTAAAAGTCACATGTTAAATTTTGGGTTTTTCTTTGGTGTGTGTGTGGGGGGGGTATTTTGGTTACATAATACATTTTATTTTATTTAATTTCTATCTAATTCATATTAAACTGTTGTTGCTTCCCCACAGGAAGAAATGTCAAAGAACTTCCTTTGACATGTATTACTCAATATATAGATTTTACTAGTATCACTAAAATCTGTGTCCCATATACTGAGAGAGAAAACTATATGATAAAGCAAGGAGAACTCTATCATTGAAATGCTGTCATTTTGCATAATTTACAATGAATCATAATTTTTAATGAGAATGTAATTAAATGTAATTGTAGCCAATGTTATTACAAAAATATTGTAAATATATATATATATATATATAAAAAAAAACATATTGTTTATTATTTGTCACATGTAAAAGACCATTTTTGTGCTGTGGGTAATAGGAGGATTTTCCACCTGTTTACAACTGCAAGTATATTTCAAACCTGTGGAAAGCACTGAAGACAATAAAACTAATTTGTAGAGGATTTGCCCCGTTCTGTCTTTGTCCTACATGAATTATGAAGAATTCTGTTAAACCTGATAAGGGAAGTCTGTGAAATCTGTCATGATTTATGTGAATCCTGGGCTTGCAGTGCAGACACAATAATGGAATGCAGTAAATTTAATTAAGTGCTTCAGACACGTCTAGTGCTGAGGGTTAAGTTTAGTGCAAGATAAAAAAAACAAGACAGTTTTAGCAAAGTGAGGTGGGTGGGAAATTAAATTAAGCTTGAAACATGCTTCACTTAAACCAGTCAGAGTACTCAAACACAAGTTACACAATTTAGGCCAATGTTCATCTGCACCAATCAAACACATTCTCAGATTATCAAGTTAAAAGCACCACGTGTGTGTTTCTACTGGTGAACTCACAAGCTTTATAGATTCATATTATTTTTTAATAATTTAGCCAACTGCATGATCATATAGTTACATGTTAATATGTTCTCAACAATGAGTGCTGAATATAAAATGCAGCTCTATTTTTTTCATTTAAAAGAGCCACTTACTGGGATAACGATAGTAGAACTCATTCTCATAATCGTGTCTTGTAGCATTTTGGTTTATGCCTTTATTCCACAGCTTGGCATCAGTGTCGTGATTATACTCCACCAGCGTCCCAAAGAGGATGATGAGAATGACTTCCAAGATGATGCATAACAGCGGCAGACGTAGCCTCAAGTTAGTAGACTCAGGCATGGTTCTTCCCCTTTGCCAGTTTCCTTTGCTCACTCTTTTTCCCCTTTTCCCCCAGAGTTTTCCGGAGCAGGGCACAGGCTCTTATAAGTCTGGAGGCAGAGTGCAAGAGAAAATTAGCTGACACAAGTCTTTTTATTGTTGGTTTGGCCACTTGATGATCTAGGTAACACCCACCTGCTCTCTCAAGTCTGCTGATTTGCAACAGTTCTGAGCTCCTCCCTCAATTTTTATGCTCATGAGGTGCACAAGGAGTACATTTTGGGCCAATGAGAATATCAAAGTAAAATGTTAACAGTGATATTATAACAGAGCTTTTTTTTTAAACAGGAAGATCAAAGAGATCATAAAATATTTGTGTGGAAAGGTGAAAAAGGTATTTCTGGATTTTTCACTGGATATGGGAGGCATTAAATAGCTAAGTGTAAATGGGTTCAGCGTATTGAGACCAATAATGATCACTGTGCCATTAATATTGCCAGTGTGGGATTTAAATAGAAATCTAAAGGTGAGGCATGTCTCATGTTTTAACATGGTGGTGTATGTTTTGTCCACATTTAAAGCAGTTAAACCATATAGTTACAAACACACATTTTTCCCCCAACAATATTTTTTTTTTCTTTTTTTCCACATTCCACAACCGACTCATACATTTTGAATTGACAAGGACATGAACTCAAAACCTTCAGTATTGGTACTGATTGATGAATAGTATCTGTCTTTGTGACAGGTGGCATTTCAGCTAGAGATTGGATATGAAATTGCAAGTGACGTAATGACCTGAACTATTTGCCAAGACATACAGTGAAAAACAGCTTTACAATTCCACTATCATATATTTATATTTAACATATATTTAAACTGACAGTTTTAAAATGTAATTTATTCCTGTGATTAATTTTCACCAGCCATTACTCCATTCTTCAGTGTCATGTAATCCTTCAGAAATCATTCTAATATTCTGGCCCCAAACTTTTGAATGGTAGTGTCTTTATATATTAAATAATAGCTCAAAATATTAGTAAACATATATGTGTAGTCAGGAGTAAAACTAGAAAATGTAACATGACATTGTCAAATCCAGCAAACATCCCAGGCTGGTTTAAAAAGTATCTTAATTCACAGGAATCATTTACACTGTGATGTTTATACAACACAGCTGATAAAGGCCTACAAAGGAAATCTCCTAATCCAGTGCTGACAAGGAAATCATAAAAAAAGAGGATTTAATCCCTCCTTGCACTCTTGTGGCTGAAGGATAATAGGAGGATGAGAAGTAATTATACTCGCTTTGGAAACAACATAAACAAACAAGAAACTTTTGAGTGTTACCTTTTTGTGTGAATGTGCTAGTCCCCAAACCACCAAACTGACGTCATCAGAGAAGGAACATCGTTCCAAAAGAGAAGCACATTTTCAGATTTCAACATGTTTTCTTTTTTCTGTGGATTAATTTGCACAGATTAACCACAAGACTAGTAATGTGTGCTATCAAAGAAAATAGTGTCCGTTTTGATTTAACGTGGCCTTTAACAAGCTGACCAAATTTTAAAACAGCTTTACCAAAAATTAACTAAGAACTATTCAGGCACAGCTGTTTGGAGTCTGGACTAACCCCAAAGCTACACCCATCAAGTGTCACTTTGACTCTTCTGGTCAACAGTGCTTGACCTTTCACCATCTCTTTCACCTCTGCTTTTATCTAGCTGAAGAATGCTGGGTTTACAAACAGCTGTCTGGACAAGTCCTTTCTGAAATCTCACTTTTCCCTTTGAGACTGAAGCCCTGTGAGAACTTGTGATATCTCAGGTACCAGTGTTTCAGAAAAAGCTCAGCTCAGAATAAAAGTGGGTTGGGTACGTTTGTTGGAAACAATAATATGATAAGTGCGCGCTCTCCTGTCTGAAGAGCTTTTAAAGGAGAGTGAGAGAAAAATAACACGACAAAAGCAATCAAAAGAAGCAGTGTAGTTCTCATGAACAGAAGTTTTAACAAGACAAATATTCTCTGTGGGAACCAGCACATTGTACACCAGAGGGAAATTCAAGGTGCAGGATAAATCAAGTCAAACCTGCACTCCCACTCAAGTTTGTTACTGCTTTGGGTGCAAAATACAAAACTGAACTATTATTGAGTGTTCAAAGAGGGGGACTTGGTGGTAAACAAGACCTGTAGATAAATCGGTACAAGATAACACCACTTTCAAGAGATTCTCTTTGCCATCAACAAAGCTACTGCCCAGTGGGGGTCTGTTGAAAGATCTTGAGATCCCATACTCTAGGATTCCTTTACATGCAGCTACAGGCCCTGGTACACACATACATTCATCATCTGATATTGTACGAGAGAAAACAGATACCTTAAACTATAACCAGTGAACTGTTAAATGTCTTTCAGAAATTGAATGTATACTTTTATATAACTGCCATGAAGGAATGCCAAGTATTCTCTTTCTGACAATGGGGAAAAAATAACAACATTCTTTATCCAATGATGAACCATGCAGCAACCATTAAGGAAACACAACCATTAAGCTTGCATCATTGCAGGACAATTGTGAAGATCGATTTAAAATTTCTTATTTAAAATATTGTTAGTAATCCAATTATTTTAACAGCTACTGATAGGAAGGTCTATATTAGTGGTGGGCCATTATCGGCGTTAACGTGCTGCATTAACGCGAGACTCTTATCGGGCGATAAAAAAAATATCGCCGTTAATCTATTCTCAAAGTTGGGTTGGGAGCTGGGTCTATACTAAACAAGCTATGATGACTTTCACCTTGATATTTTATATAACCGACTGGCTGAGGTCAGCCTAAAAAGATGCTCAGGACAGTTGTCGGGCCACTGCACATCGTCACGAAAGCTTATCTTTTTCAGGTGTTTTTAAAGGGGGGGTGAAATGCTCGTTTTCACTCAATATCCTGTTAATCTTGAGTACCTATAGAGTAGTACTGCATCCTTCATGACTCCAAAAAGTCTTTAGTTTTATTATATTTATAAGAGAAAGATAGTCTGTACCGATTTTTCCCGGAAAAACACGAGCGCCTGGAGGCTTGACGTGTGGGCGGAGCTAAAGAATCACGAGCGCGAGTAGGCTTTTGCGTTGAGAGCGTTTGGAAGGTGTGACACCGTGAGGACAAAACCAACCAAAACAAACCATGGCTAACAGTCAGCGTATATTTATAATCCAGAATCAGATCCAGAGGCTGAAATTTAACAAGAGCAGCATCAGCAACGACGTCTCTATGTGGTATATATTTAAACTGTACATATTTGCTTAGCGGTTTTGGAAAATGACTAAGTTCCACTTTATGTTGTCTTTTTTTTTTTTTTTTAAGCTGTACATGTGGAAAGTGCAGTTTGATGACAACATCGCATGTTGTTTACTTGATGTGCTTACTCGCCGATAGCTAAGTTAACAACACAGAGATATTTGAAGCAGTTTTACTCACCGTCTGCGGTTCCAACACACGATTGTGACCCTTTTTCGTTTGGATTGCATCATCCTTAAGAAATAAACGATGTGCAAATCCTGCGTCAAACTGGGCCTTGTTTGTAAAACAAGCATCTTCAAAATGCAGGGAACAAACAAAAACACTTGCACAACTCCGTTGATGCTCTGTAAAAATAAACTCCATCCACTGGTCCCTTAATGCTGTTTTTTCTTTGGTAATCTGTGCAGGGTGGCCCTGGCAACCAATAACACACTTCTTTTTTTTTTTTTTTTTTTTTAATTAATGCCAAGGTACCAAAAATACAAATACAGATAATATCAACATCACGTGTAAAGAGGGGACATTACATGCAAAGCATCATTTATAGACATATGCAACAGTAAATAAAAATCAAACAAAACAAAAATTTTAACAAAATAAATTAAAAATATTAAATAAATGAATCATTTTACAAGCTTTGAGATTAAAACACACTTCTTTTGTGACAATTCGGTTTCTCGCTCTGATCAGTGAATGTCTGTGCTCTTCCGGCAGAAGTGCTCTTATGACCCATATAAGGAAATTCCGCTCCATCCAACGTCACACAGACCCATACTCGAAAAAAACTTTCCGAAACTTGTGACAAAACGGAAGAGGTATTTTTGGAGTATGCATGAAATAGCATTTCACCCCCCCTTTAAGACGTACCGCTTGTCGATTTAAACATTATAAAGCATCCAAAAACAAGACGCGGAAAAGCTGAACGGAGTAAGGGCCGTTTCATAGTCAACGTATCTGTACGCATACGCGTCCCCGAGGCTACGCATCGTTACGCTCCGGCCGCCATTATTCGTCGGTGTGTAGCCAAATGTGTCGTCCTAATTTTGATACGCAATGAGCCGATTCACGCAATACTATGCGTTGTCGGTGGAGGCGACATTGCAAGTTTTGTACATTAATTCAAGTATATTGTGTTTACAGAAGAAGAAGGTTTGAATACAATGGCGGGCGAAGAGGAAAAATTATGTGAACTTATACGTATTCATCCACATTTACACGATAGTTCGCCAGCAACAGAATACACTCCTCTTCAGTTGCCATTGTGATCTGAATATCAAGCGACCCGACTCTACTAATATCACCCGACTCTACTACCCCCTGTTGCGTGAGCGGTGTATTGCTACATGCATCGCCCGTGACGCTTGTTTAGACTATGAAATAGAGCGCGTTGCTCGCGTTTGCTTGCTCGCGTTTCTCGCGTTGACTATGTAATGGCCCTAACTGGTCACATTTGCTTGTGTTCAGTGCGGAGAGAGAGAGAGAGAGAGAAAGAGAGCCGCGTATCACAGACAGCAACACTGAACCGAGCTCTCTTCTGCGAAGTTCTCCTCGAAGTCCCTCCTGCACCTGAACGAACAAATACAAATCACAGTTTGAACAAACAAAAAGATGTGAAAGAGCTCAATTCAGTACTCGCGGTATTCTGGTGTTCAGGGCTCATGCAGAGAAAGGTGTCTCAAAACACTTGAAAATCGAATTTGCTTATTTTTGCTCTTGTGCCGACAAATACATACAAAATATGTCAAAATGTCCACCTTGGAAATTATGCTCGAAAAAACTATCAGTTATTTCTTAAGTGAAAGTAAACAGTTGAGAAAAAAAGGGATGTGTATTATATTGGATGCGTTCATCATCTCTTAAAGGGACCGCGCCTAATTTAGCGACTGACTGCTGTAATGTTAATCCAAGAAAATGAAAATCACTCATTGCTTTTGACTGAATTACTTTGTAGTTTGAACAGTCAAACCAAAAATTATTCAGACACCAGATATAGTTTTTGATATATATATATAGTGAAACTGTAATAATGTGAGAAATGTGTCTGAATAAATGTAGGTTTGATTGTATATTTCATATTTACATTGAAGACTATCCAGTGCTATTTTACATTTAATTATTTGGTTTCTGTACCTTGACACCTACAAACTTGAAAAAAACTTAAACATTGTGTAAATAGCACAAATAAATAAAAATAAACAAACATACAAATTAAACAGTTTTGGACAGGGCCCACTGGTACAACCTTCACCGTGTCCCCGCTGACCCCAGCTACGGCAATTCGAATGAGCCATTTTAATCTAGATTAATCTAGATTAATTTCAAGATCACAGTGAGATTAATCTAGATTAAAAAAATTAATCTATGCCCACCACTAGTCTATATCTTTAAAAATGACAGAAGTAATATCTGAACCCGTTACTTCATGTATTAACTGGGAGTGAGTGACCTCGTAAAAGTGTTTAGAAACATCAACAAATTTCTTTTGTTTACAATAAACAAACAAGTAGCCTAATTGGCCCTCTTTGAGTCAGAGAGCAGCCTGAAGGTAAGGACAGGACTGTTACCAGGGATAGGATTAAGGATTAGATCGGGTTAAAAGTTACAGTGAGGATATTTTCAACTTTAAAACTCAGCATTTCTAAAATATACTTCTAAAACATGCATGTAATTTACAATAAACATTTTATGTCCAATGTACACATGAATACAATAAGGTAGGCCTATGGATTATATAACTGTTGTTTTACACACTGCATACCTGACTGGACTGGAAAAAGTGCAAAGAGTAAACGAAATTAAAGGGGTCATAAGACACTGCTAAAAAGACCTTTATTATGTGTATTTAGTTTAATGCAATGTGTTTATGCTGTTTAAAGTAAAAAAAAAAAAAAAACATTATTTGCCATTAATTTAAATTTAATAAATTAATTTAATAGTACATTTTTGTTTCTGTCTCTAAGCCCTGCCTTTCTGAAACACACAGCTCATTGTTCTGAAAAGCAAGGTGTGCACTGATTGGCCAGCTATCCAGTGCATTGTGATTGGCCAAATACCTCAAGCGTATGACGGAATTGTTACACCCCTTACCACAATGTCATGCCTCGTACCCCCATGATACGAGACAAAACCAGGAAAACCCATTATAAAACAGGCATTTGCTGCATCTAGTGGGGACATATTTACTGATTATAATGACTCATACTGTCTTTTTAAGGCCTTGCATTGTGTATCGTGCTGCGTAAACATAAAACCAAGTCTGCAATTGTGATCAGAGAAATGACAAACAAGCAACGCTACTCTATACTTCTCAAAAATTCAGAATCATCAGTGGCAAATCCTTTAAATATGTAAACATACTTACAGACTGTGACTCAGAAGCACCAGACTGTCCTTGCAAAGTTGTTATTATGCTTTCACAACTTGCCACATGTTTTTTTGCCACAACATAGGAACAGCAACAATGTTGCAGCGAGAATCAACATCAAGCCTTCTTTCTTCGCTTGAACATTTGGGCGGTGTATACAGATCCTCCCGCATCATGACATAGACATGTGGGGGCATGTTGGAACAAGAGTTTTAGGTAAGTTTGACTCTTAACTCTTACATTTAGTTGGTTTTGAGACTTTAATCTTTGCAACTTTACAGATCTTACGACCAAGAGCTCGTAACACTCCAAAGAGAAAGGAAAAATGTTAATTGCATCATATGACCCCTTTGTGCAAGGATCCGTTTGCGGTGCGCCGGTAGGTATGCAGTGCAGAAGCAGCACAGGCTCATTGTGCTTTCACCTTTGTAGTGCGCTATGATCCCCGAGCTTATTTATTTAAAAGGTTACTTCCTTGCTTTACCCCCATTTCCCAAAAGCAGTGTCTATTGTAAAAAAAAAAGAAAAGAAATAAAAGCCGTTTGGCCTACTTATTTACATTTCTGATGTAATTAATAAAATTTTTATCAATCCCTGTTCATTCTTAACGTGAGCAACACTGACACTTTAATTTAGCATGTGCAGCACAACAACAATAGACTCGGTGCAGAAACTCTTGGCAAACGACCACTGATAAACAAGAATAAACAAATGAGTAAGTTTACATTCGTGTATTTATGTTTAATATCAATGCTGCTTAAGCCTCACCATCCCCTGACCATTATAATGTAACAAATTAATTAAAGAATACCTATTTAATTCTGACTTAATAAAATCAATATATATATATATATATATATATATATATATATATATATATATATATATATATACAGGCTATAAAAAATAGTTTACAGTGTTTATTGTAACTGTGGAAATGCATCATCACAATGTGAAAAAAATCTGATGTTACAAATTAAAAGCTTTGCATGATCAGCTGTGTGATCAGGAAAGATCTGAACATCTCAGGCATTCCAAACAATAGCGAAGCATAAAAACCTAATGATCACGAGTTCTTTAAAATGCACAAACAAACGTTGCATAAGACCCCCTCCCCATGCACCCTTCATCCCACAAAATACAAATTCGTGCCAAAACCGCCATAAGCATGCCATGCATGCAATAGATTGCTGTGAAGTGTGAGTTTGTCACTTGATCATTCCACTTTATCTCTGTCAGATAACACAATCAAATGATCAGGGAGTATACATGGGGGTGCAGTGATAAAGTAAGGAACATACAGAATAGGTAACAGAAGCAGCTTCAGGAGACGCCAGCCAAGATCCCACAAGATAAAAACATGACAAGACCTGCCATTACATAACAGACATATACATAGCCTACACATCAAACTCCAAATATAAATCAACAGACACTGAATATAAAGCAAAAACTGTGAAAAGGAGAGAGTGCTTATTATGCAATCAACATAAAATCGATAGTGTTTCTCTATAAACACAGTATTGTTTTTAACCTTTTAGCAGATTTTTTTTCATTCATTGCTCAATCTTGACCTGGTCATGTGCTTTATGCAGGCTCTCTGAATGAGGATCCCTTCAGGGAGCTATAGGTGAGCACTGAGATGTGTGTGAGTGAGATTCCTTTCATGTGTGACCGAGAGAGAAAGAGATTTCTATCTAGATGTGTGACTGTCACGTGGAAACACGTGCCCAAAAAAATTATCTGCAAAAATTTCAGCCTTCAGCAATTTTTAAAGACATAGATTTACTGAATGGGATAGAAAGATTAAAAAATAATTTCCAGCACAATGATAACCGCAACACTGATACCATAATTAAAATGTATTCAATACACTACAACTTATTTTCTATTGTTTCACTGATTATTTTTTTATATTATTATTATTATTATAGTTTTTTTTACATGAGAGCCAAAGCACTGCAGGTGCTGTTTTAGTTCTGTGGAGAAACTTTAAATCCCAGCATGAAAACCCTAAAAAATGTAAATAATGCATTAATTAACAAACTAATAATGAACAATTTAGGTTTTACAGCATTTATTAACCTTTGTTAAAGTTAGTTAACAAAATTAAATTAAATGTGCATTAAAAAAAATATTTTTTTAACTACTGCATTGTCTTTTATTATTTCTTGTAGATTTATTTTAATAATTTCATTATTTAATTTGCTTGCATATTGTAAAATGCTATACATGCAGTAAAAAACTGTAGTCCAGTGTGTTCTGAGCAATATAAATGAGTAATGCGGAACGCTTTAAGCTGGTAACACCTGAACAGGTGTGTTCTTACACTGCAGACTTTGCATGCGAGTGAATGACACAGTCCATCTTCAGAACTTTATCTGATCTGAAGTGCAGTCCAATCTGTTATAAGAATCTCAAAACTAGTGGCAGACAATGAGCATCTGACCAAAAAGAATGAAATGGCTATTCATAGAGGAATGTGTGAAGATAACCAGTCTTATCAGTCAGCCCATCAGGGACTCCAGACTCTGCGGCAGAAATAGAATTCCTGATAAAAGGGGTGTAAAACAGCCCAGAGATGTTCCTGTCAGGAGCTGTCAACTAAAAGCGAGAAAGAGAATTCTTTCAAGACAATACAAAAAGGATTCAGTGAGTATATACAGTAAAATAAAAGTTTTATAATACATATAATGGAAAAACACGAACAACATAAATGCATGATAGAAAACTAGCTCTTACAGATTTACCTAAAATTTACATTGCTTCTTGTCTGACACCAAATGATCTTACTGCATTTTTTGAGTGCATGAAAGAAAATAAATGTATACAATACTAATATAACTCCACGTATATCTTGAAACTTTTTTGGGAACATTTAACTTCTAAAAACAAATTACATAATAAAGATAACAGACCACTCTGGAAACCTGTTATTTTATCATATTGTTGAATATGTCATGTTTGACTTGGAGTCTGACTCCAACTAGACTGAACCTGGTTTGCAGTGTACACATTGTCACACTTCATGTTGACTTAAAAAGCCTGACTAACCTGCTATTGTTTATACACAGAGAAAGAAGTAATGTGTTGGGTTATGATAGACCCACATACTGTACACATGATCAGGTATGGTGCTGATAATGGTAAGAACCTCCATGGAACACAAAAAAACACCATAAAAGTTTAGCTACACAAGTTTGGGTATAAACGTTTTTTTTTTTTTTATGTTTTAATGTTTAAAATAAATATTTTATTCCCACCAAGACTACATTTAATTTATCAAAACAATGAAAGAAATAAATCTGTAAAATAACAAAAAATGTACTGGCAGCTCATTACCAGGACATCATCCATTAATTTTACAGTCATGAATGCAATAAAATTGTGAAATTCAAAATAAAACACCTGTATAATAAAACACACAAACACACACACACACACACACACACACGCAAGCTTCTAGAGGGCACATAAGTCAGAAGTAACAAATTTAGGTAAAGTGGTGCAGAGCCAGTGGTAGTTTTGTAGGCAAACATCAATGCCTTGAATTTTATGCGAGCAGCTATTGGTAGCCAGTGTAAACTGATAAACAGAGGTGTGACGTGTATTCTTTTTGGCTCATTAAAAATGTATCTTGCTTCCGCGTTCTGGATTAATTGTAAAGGTTTGATAGAACTGGCTGGAAGACCTGCCAAGAGGGCATTGCAATAGTCCAGCCTGAACAGAACAAGAGCTTGAACAAGGAGTTGTGCAGCATGATCCGAAAGAAAGGGCTTGATCTTCTTGATTTTGAATAAAGCAAATCTGCAGGATCTGACAGTTTTAGCAATGTGGTCTGAGAAAGTCAACTGATCATCATCAATCATAACTTCAAGTTTACTGGCTGTTTTTGAAGCAGTTATGGTTGATGTGCCCAACTTGATGGTGAAACTGGGACGATCATATAATATCTGATTTTATGCTCAAGAAAGATTTCTTATTATCATCAAACAGTTGCTGCTTAAATTGTATTTATTTATTTATTTAGGGTTCTTTGATGGACTTCAAAGCATAAACAGAATGCTGTTTATTTTTATAACAATAACAAAATCTGTAACAAGCAAGTCTTTACAAGTTGCCTTTGATCAGTTTAATGCTGAATAAAAGTATTGATTTCTCTTAAGACACTAAAGTGTGTATGGGAACTATTCTTTCAGATAATCAGATTTCCACGAACACACAGCAATATGATACTGCTCAAACTTGTTTGATGGTTCAAAAGATATGAGACCCAAAACAAAATGATATATGAAGGTGGCAGTGTGGGGGCTGAGAAACAAGGAAATAGCAAGCCTGGGCTTGACATCACAGTTAGGAAAACGGTTATCCTCTGAGGCGAATCTATCATTTATCAACTACTGTCTCTGGTAACTGAGAGCACATGCATCACTAGAACTACACAACCTTGACTCAAACCCCACTTTCCCAGGGGCTGGGTTAATACGAGGTTAAAGAGTGAGCCTGGGTATGTGTGTATGTGCATGTGCAGTTTAGGAGTGAGAGTGAGTCGTCACTGATCAACTATGCATGCTAAATTCCTTAAATCTTTCTTAAAGAAGTCAGTATATAACAATAATATATCTATTAGGTTTCGAAGTTTAGAACTAATATAGAAGACTGGGAGTAAGTGAAAGAGATGAATATGGACAGAGGAAGACAAAGGTCATCTAGACATCATCTAGGCACAAACAGTGAAAGATGACAAAAAGAGCCATTGATGAAACAGCACAATGCGAAGTACACTGACAAACGCTTGAATCCCATTATACTGCTTTTCCTCCAAATGGTTGTTTACTTTTCGTGTTTGCATGCTCACTGCTGCCCGTGGGTCAGTGCTGGGGAGTTTAGTGACAAAGCTGTCATTGTGCTCTCAGGTTAGAGAGAGACAGAGAGAAAGAGAACACAAACTATGGCCCATTCCACTTCCTCTTTCTGTTCTGGCCTGGTCAGCTATGGCTAAAACTGACTGGTCATGCAAACAGTTATGACTTCACAACCTGAACCGTCTATATTTAGACTGCATTAATTATATGACTTCTTAAAATAACCATGTACTGTCTAGTAGGAAAGAGGGTTGTTATTGTTATGTAAAACTAAAATAATACAAATTTGTTACGTGAAATGAAATAATGTTAATTTAAATAAAATATAGAAAAATGTAAACTTACTTTATCATTATTATTATTCATTTTATGTCCGCCGGTTTGAAAAAAAAGGAAACATTTCTCATTTTCATTTTCAGGAAACTAAAATAGAAATGAATGAAAAAAAAAATTGTTCAAAATTAAAGTTTCATTTAACTTTAATAAAAATGTAAATGAAAACAAAATATAAAAACTGTTAATAAAAACTATAATAATATCTCAGTTATTCTGAAACACTGGTAAGTCACTTTCCTTGCTCAGAAAGTTCTGATTACCTTAGATAAATAAAATAAAAATAAAAATCTAATCAAATTTCTGTGTAAAATAAAATATAATACATGAATAATATAAATGCACATAATATTAAAAACTACTTACGAAATATATATAAGTTAGGTATTATATATTGCACACACACTTTTCCAACAAAATGTTTCACGAAAAACTTATTTGTTCAAAATTGAGACAAAAAAGTATTAAAAAAGACACTTTCTCATTGGTTCATGTTATTGGATCATGTTCATAGTTGATGTAATGAAGTACCTGTGGTTTTTCTGCTGGAACACAAGATGACAGAAAAGATAAATTGTTCTGTAAAAAGCTCTATCATCATTTATTTGTAGATACCACTTTTTTTTTCTTCACATTTTTAAATGTCACTTGATTGCACAAAAAGGGGATGTCAATGCACATCCGTTATCTGGTTTCTGGCATACAACAAGCTTAATTACCTCAACAAAAACAAACTGTGTGGACTTGAAAATTACATATGTTTTAACTTCAGCACCTTTTATGACTAAAACAAAAATGTGAAGTTGCCTCCATCATCTGAGGTTTCTAAGTTTCAGGCATTCCTGGTCTGTCTGTTAGACAAGAGCCACTGAAAGGAACAATGAGAGTCTGTGTGATGCTCATTAACATCCGAAACAGAGGAGAAAAAGCCTGCGTACACATCCAACACTTGTCAGATGACCCTGATTGGTGTGTTTCTCCACTGCAACCAGAGCAGAAGAAAACAAGATGACTGTCATGGACTTTCTCTGGATGTCCTTTTTAAATTGAGGAAGAAGGCTGAAGACTAAGGTGAGAACAGCTTTCTGTTTGAATCAAATACCAGTGCAACTATAATCATCGTTATAATGTTGTTTAGGGAAAAGGTGAAATCCACAATGAACTGTATTGCTGTGCTGGTGATTTCAGCCAGTTTCTTCTCTTGGAACTCTGCAAAATACCACCACCACAATCAAGGTAATATCATTTAAGTTTATAGATTTGAAAGCCTCTTGAAGATATTTTAACACATAATATTAAATTACACAATGCTTTCACAACACTTTTTTATTTTTTATTTTTTCTAGACAAGGACAAAGATCTAAAATACCTCTTGGAACCTCTGGTATATGCTGAGGTCACTGCTCGCCGTGGAAACACAGTTGTTTTGCCATGTGTGATGAGATTTAAACCATCGCACTACAGAGTAAAGTGGACTAAAGTTGAGCCTTCTAGTAAAGGAGTGGAAAACATAGTGCTTATAACAAACGGACAAGCAGATAAGCAGTATGGCTCAGTCGGGCCTCGGGCGTCTCTCCTGCGTGCACATAACCTGGATGTTTCTCTGCGTCTTACTGACCTGGAGCTGGAAGATGACGGCAGCTACCGCTGTGAACTGATCAACGGAATTGAGGATGAAAGTGTCATTATTACTCTGAGAATTGAAGGTAGGACAAGCTGACAACCAGTCATGATCATTTTGATTTTCATTTTGTGCACACATGGTGACAATGAACAACAGTAAATAATAATAATTATTATTATTGTTATAATTATTGTTGTTGCTCTTATTAAATAATTAGCAAATGCAGATGGCTTTTACCACAATGATGATATTGATTATTAATTATGATTATGAATCCTAAATATTTAAATTTAATTTAATTTATGCATCATGTGTTCCCAGGGAATCGAACCCTCAACCTTGTGCTTGACAGCGCAATGCTCTACCAATTGAGCTACAGGAACACTAAACATGAAAACATATAATTGAACATATTTTAATACATGAATTATATTGACCATGTATTTCAGGAGTTGTATTTCCTTATCAGAGCCACAATGGTCGGTACAGATTTACATTCTTTGATGCAAAAGAAGCTTGTGCTGAACAGGATGCCACACTTGCCTCTTACAAGCAGCTTTACAGGGGTAATCATAATATTTATACACTTAGACTGCTTGAGCAATTTTGTCTGAGGTTTATTTAAATTCCCAAAGACTGTTATGTGTTTGGTGCTTAGCTATATTAATTCTGTGATACTCTTATGATGATTGATCTTAACAGCCTGGACTGAAGGGTTGGACTGGTGTAATGCTGGATGGCTGAGCGATGGAACTGTCAATTACCCAGTCCTGCGACCACGGCCGGCTTGTGGAGGGGATCTTCTTTCAGGCATCCGAAGTTACGGGCCCCGTCACAAAACACGGGACCACTATGATGCTTTCTGCTTCACCTCCACCACTAAGGGTCAGTGAATGAGGATTCTGCTGTGATGGAGAGTAGAATGGGATTCAGACCATGACAAAAAAATATTTCACACATATTACAAAAAGTGTTAGTAATATTAGTATAGAGGTTTTCACGCATACTGTATGTAAAATAGTTTAGAAACTATTACTATTCTGAAGTCTTGGGTTAGTAAGTTTTATTGTTATTTTTTTTTTTTAAAATGAAAGAAATTAATACATTTAGTTAACAGGGATGCATTAAATTGATCGAAAGGGGCAGTAAAGACATTTATAATGTTACAAAATATCAGAGTTTACACTAAAATATTTACTGTTTTCAGCACTGATGTTAAAAGAAAATATATATTTTTGAGCAACAAATGATTTCTGAAGAATCATATGACACTGAAGACTGGAGTAACGATGCTGAAATTATTGCAAAATATATTCAAATTGAAAATAGTTATTTTAAATTTCAATAATAATTCACTATATTTACTGTATTTATCAAATAAATGCAACCATTGTGATCATAGGAGATTATTAAAATAAATAAATAAACAAAAACCTAAACTTTTGAATGGTAGTATATATTACGTTTATCCGGTCAGTGATCCATGGTCCTTTGAGAGTTACATTGATATAAACTGATACAGAGAATTATAGGAGGCATCATCCCTAATAAAAATGTTTTTGTTTAAAATAGAAGGCCATTAGAAACACAGTCACAGTTTGTTCCCCAAATATACTAGAAGTGACAGCCAATCAGCTCTGTTGTTTTTGTATTTAGCAAAGACAAAGAGTCTGTTACTCTGTAGAGTGACATTTGAGCTCCCATTATACCCACGAGACTGTTGAATGGCATTAATTGAATGTCTATAACAGAGATACAGAAAATACTCCTATTGCAGATCAGTTATTCACTCAATTTAATTATTTTATTTATTATTATTATGTTGCACTTATAAATATAAATGTTTTTTTAAAGATACCTCACATTCTGCTTTTCCAGGCTCTGTGTTCTTCATTCCGGGGCCATTCACTTCTGCCGAGGCTGAACGTGCCTGCAGACGGGATGGTGCCAGTCTAGCGAAGGTTGGTCAGATCTACTCATCTTGGAAGTTTCAGCAGCTTGACCACTGCGATGGAGGCTGGCTGCAGGATGGCAGTGTACGGTTCCCTATCATCAAACCAAGGGAGCGCTGTGGAGGCATTGCAGAACCAGGGGTTCATAGCTTCGGGTATCTCAGCAAAAGTTTGCAGCTTTATGGGGCTTATTGCTACAGATAACTGCTCCATGTTTCGCTGCCTGGTATATTTCTACTACAGAATGTCTGCACATACATGGCACACTGGTCTAAAGGTGAAGTCCCTAAAGTGGTGCAGAATGTGTCCTTCATTTGCGGAACATAACGGAATGATTATAACTAGAGGCTCTCTGCAGTGTAGAGCTGCAGGAAAAGGAATATATGAGCTACAGTTAGCGTTTTGGCTTAAGGCTAGCATTCACATCCATCATCAGTTCATTTACTAAGCTTTTTTTTTTTTAAAGCAAAAATGTTTGGGTCCTGCTAGGAATACATCACTTTCAAATTAAGTGTGGATTGACACAAAGGCTTTACTCCTGCTTGAATAGCTGCTACTGTAGCTTGAAATGCTAACTCAATAGCTTTGTATGAGGCGCCGTGTAGAATTTAAATCAAACTTCGCTTATCAATACATATATAAAACACGTGCATGTTCACATATAAATTAGTCACATATACATGCATACTACTGGATATTCAAAATACATATATAAAATGCACGTGAACACTATGAAATCAATACGAATACATGCAATGTATGCATACACACTTGTGAATAACTTGCGTATATAAACTTGATGTGTGCATACACCTACAGACCCTGGCACATTCATATAAACTTGATCCGTGCATACACACCTATTAAACACTCGCACATACATATAAACTTGATCCGTGCGTGCATATACACCTATTAAACACTCGAACATAGTTTTAGCGTGAACGGAAGTAACCGCGTTTGCAATCATGGACAGAGATCTGTGTCATTCCTAATCATTTGCTCAATCATTCAAAAAAAAAAAAGTTTAAATAAAGCGAAAGCTAAATGTTTATACACACACTGCATTGTGGTGCACTTTGAGATGAATTATCCACGGACCATGCTATCACCAGAATATCCGCCAACATGATCTTTTTACTAAACCCTTTATCCATGAAACAGGTTTTATTAGGTTGTGCTTGATTGATTACCTTTGATTATCCCGATTTTTTTATTTTATTTGCATATGATGTTAAACTATTACACTGATAAAGATCCATCATCCATCCACCATCAGATAAAAAACCAAATGTTAATTCTGAGAATGTTCTCTCTCGGACTAAATCTAAAATATCTTAAACTGTGTTCTGAAGATAAACGGAGGTCTCACGGGTTTGGAATGACATGAGGGTGAGTTATTAATGACATAATTTAGATTTTTGGGTAAACTATCCCTTTAATTCTGAAAATGGCTAAGCTCACTTAGTTGGGAACACATTTTATATTTTTTAACTAGAGGCAGTTAAACTCTCTCTCTCTCTGTGTGTGTGTGTGTGTATGTGTGTAACTTGCATGGTTTGGAAGGTATTTCATGAAGATTGCACAGAAGTGAAATTCTCACCTTTTTCTAGATCGAAACTGCCAGTTACCTTACTGCTGGCGAGTGTGATATCATGGTCCATGAACTCGCCGGTGTTTTGAAATGTTCAGTGTCTGAGATATTTGGTGTCATTGAGAATAAAGAACTATGTATAAAGACTTGTATGCAGTAACAACTATTTAACTTGTTTTCTCCTTAAAAAAGGTGTCACATGTAAGTGCATGAGAGCCTACAGTTCATGTGGAGAAGCTGTTTGTTTGCAATCAATGTACAGTATATGTTACAAATCAGCAGAGTTTGATACTTGCACTTCTGCCTATTCTTTTTTTCCTAGTTTTCAGAAGCTCTTCTACTGGGGGAGACTTACATTTTCACATGCACACATACATGGGTAAACATTCTCAGAATTAACATTTGGTTTTTTATCTGATGCAGGGGATGGTGGATCTTTATCAGTGTAATAGTTAAACATCATATGCAAATAAAATAAAAAACTTGTATACTATTTGATACAAATATTGTATTGTTAACCATTTTTGAAGTTTAACTACATTCTGTTCCTGAAATCCACACTTTTGAAATCGAGATAATCAAAGGTAATCCAATCAAGCACAACCTAATAAAACATGTTTCGTCGATAAAGGGATTAGTAAAAAAATCATGTTGGTGGATATTCTGGTGATAGCATGGTCCGTGGATAATTCATCTCAAAGTGCACCACAATGCAGTATATGATTAAAGACAAAAACAAAGTGTATAAAGACATTTTGCAACCTTTTTATAACTATATAGTACATTTTATCTACTAAATGTATTATTTTGGGGCAAAAAAAATTAAAATAAAAAAAATTGAGAGATTAAGATTCTTTATATTCCAATTCATGTGTGTATTAAAAAGCATTCAGCTTTCACTTTTTTCTTAAAACTTTTTTTTTTTTATGTTTGAGCAAACGATTAGGAATGACACAGATCTCTGTCCATGATTGTAAATGCGGTTACTTCCGTTCACACTAAAACGACTTCCTTTTACACTGAAATGCCTTCCGTTTACACTGAAAAATTAATGAACTCACATCGACATATAAAATCACTTGCATATATATGTGTGTGTGTGTGTGTGTGTGTGTACACAAATAATGCAAGTTTTTCTCATCTGAGTGTCTGTAGGTGTATGCACCCTTTAAGTTTATATACGCAAGTTATTCACAAGTGTGTACATGCATACATTGCTAAAATTATATGTATTGGTATCGATTTCATATTAGTGTTCACGTGTATTTTATGTATGTATTTTTGAACATCCAGTAGTATGCATGTATATGTGAGTAATTTATATGTGAATATGCACGTATTTTATGTATGTATTGATAAGCGCAGTTTGATTTAAATCCTACACGGCGCCTCATAGCTTTGACTAAAGCCGTGCTGTAAATTGCAGCAGCAAAGGCATTAAATATATATAGCAGCAAGAACAATGTCAACCAAGTCTAACAATTATTCAGTCAATGTATTTATAACAACATATGCAGATTCCACAAGCTTTTATGTACTTTAATGTTGTTGTTTTTTCCATTAACTTGTAAAAAAGGAACAAATTATCCTTATGGTCTTATGTATTCATGTTATACTGTTTAGCACTATGTACTGAATGGTGCCTTATAGTTGGATTTTATTTATTTATTTTAACAATGAACAAAATAGTAAGATTGTAAAATGTGTGAATAAAATTACCAAAGAAAATAAGAAATCTGTATTTACATGCACTCAATTTTTGTATGACAGTCCTAAAGTGCAGTATAAGTTACATACACCTGCACAGTGTTTCAAAACTACACCAAACAGTAATCAAACTAAAAAGATACATTTCCATAAAATTGTTTTTCAAAGTGCCTCACAAATCACAGGTGAATTACTAGCAATGCTTTTAATAATAACCACAGATTTGTTAAGGTTATTCTTAATAACAATTAAGGATACACACATATTCACATGATGCAAGAAAATACATAAACATTTCTTACTGTGATAACTCTTTTTATTGTGATTGCTCTAATTGCTTCTATGTTTCTAGAGTGATAAAATAATTTCTGGTTTCAGGCCATCAAAAAATAAAATATGGTTTTGTTTTGAACTGTGGGCCTGGAAATCAAAAACAAACAAGATGATTCAGACCAGCTGATGTTAGAGAGCATTTGTTCATAGGTTTATCTCATAATTTAATAAAAAAATAAAAATAAAAAAAAAATAAAAAAAAGGATGAAATGAAACTGAACAGGTGTATGGTTCAAATGGTTACAAGCTTTGTTTAGAAGTTGCATTTTATCAAGTGTGCTTTTATGGTGTCTTAGAATTACAAAATGTAATTCAGTGTCATAGTCTACACAGAGAAAAATGGACAAGAAAAGAACAGAGAGAAGAAAAACAAAAATGAATAACTCTTTAGCCTAATTTAAGTATCCTGTTATAAATGTTTGGTGTATTTAAACTTTTATCCAATTGGAAGTACCACTTAAAGGTATAGTTCACTCAAAATTGAATCAAACAGTTGGTGGTATTTTTTGTCCTACTATGAAAGTCAATGGCAACCACCAACTGTTTGATTATCAGCAATCTTCAAAATATCTTATATCTTCTTTTATGTTCAACATAAGAAAGCAATTCATACAGGTTTGGAATGACATGAGGGTGAGTAAATGATGACAGAATTATACATTTTGGGTAAACTATCCCTTTAAGAGAAGTTAAGTGGGACCGTTTTTTATATAGAATTGCTGTTATATAAAGAACTTTGTAGAGGATAAACAAAGGGATGACATGATAAAAAGAAGAGTGAAAGAAATAATGAAATGCAACTATGCCATGTTCTTGTTTTAAAAGTGCCATTTTATATCCAAATATTCCGATGTTGTTGTTTTTGTTGTTGTCTCTTTTATTATTATCTCCTTGTTCTGACCTGTGGGCCATGTTACCAGTTCTCTATTTGAGTATGCTGCTCCCACTGTAAGCAAAATACATGAAATGAACACATTATAATGTAATGTAATACAATATAATAAAATAATATAATAAACAACAACAAAAAACATTTTTACCTGGTGAACAAGTGATCTTAGGCTCCTCCCACTGTCCGTTGCTCTGACATGTGATGATAGGGTTTTGTCTCTGGATGAAGCCTGGCTCACAGTAGTAGCGCACCTGTGAATTGGCCCTGTACTTTATTTGACGACGTCCAAATATCTTAGTGTGCAGCATGAGAGGGGGCTGGCCACAGAACGCTGCAAAAAAATAATCAAGATGAACTTTTACTCTTCCTGGGCGCCTGCACTCCTACAAATTGTGATGTACTCACCAATGCCTTTCTTGCAGGTGTAAGACAACTGGTAGTTGCAAGGGATATCACTCCAATGACCATCATCGTACCACACCATGACAACACAATCCTCCCCTGACAGGAAGTAGCTGTCTGGTTGTCCATGATACCAGTTCTCATACAACTGATACAGAGAGACAGGTCAAAAGATTGGAATAATCACATCTTTAATCAAATCACGAATCCCTTGCATTTCCAGCTTGGAAAACACTTGAAGAAACACTTGATGTTTTTCATGTTTTTATTTGTATTTTTTAATACAGAAAGCCAGATCAGTAGTCTCACCAGAGGGTTCCCATCTGACCAACGGAAATCTCCCTCAATGGTCTTGTCATTGAGACCCGTCCACTGATACTTCCTGTATTTATCTAATGAAAGAAAAAAAAAACCACAGAAATGCCAAAGAACCAGCATACACTGTCAATAAGACACAACATAGACTCGACTTCGAGTTTGACACCCACATACATAATACTGTATATGACGGACATGCACAGGACATTTTCACACAACCCTCACAACCCTCAAGTTCAAAGCCCTTCACCATTTTGATGATTCTATAGAAATGCAGAACAAAATGCAGGGCCTCTCAATGTTATGTCAACAAACCTGGTCCTTTATGAATTCCTTTATGTACTGTAGGCTAAACCGCTTCAGTAGCTTGACACTCTTTTTGACTTTTAGTTTGAGCAATATCGAGCAATAGTACTGCTTTTCAGATAACAGTTCACTGAGCAAGAAGTTAGTATTGAGTAAGCTAACTTACAATTTTGAGAAACTTTTGGTATTTAATTTTTTTGTATTTTTGCTCTTCACCAATAAGAATAGTTTCAAATGAAGCCGATGCAGATTTAAACAGTGCACATCTCTGAGTAAACATACCTTAATGGAGTTTCTTACTTAATAAATCAGTGTTTTTGATTGAACTGGTTAAGGAAATAGTTCAACGGCTCACTCATAATAAAGACTTAGATGGACTGATCCTGAATGAATCTAACTAATTGGTTGAACAAATGATAATTCACTAATAAACACTCACTTCTGCACCACCTACTGACAGAAAGAGTTCCGGAAAAAATACCTTGTTAAACGCATTCCATTAGGTTCAAATCAGGTTCCATCAAGTAAAATTTTTTAACATATGATAAGAAGTCAAAATGATTAGATCAACAGGAAAGGGCCACCTCTACAAGCACTTGTTTAAACATACCATTGATAAACTTCTGTTCCTCAGGTGACATAACAGAGATCAGGTGACCTCCGCCCATGCGACAGTGCTGCTCTGCCACATCCCATTTCTGCCGTTTGGTGAAATGTCTATAACAAAACCCTTGGAACTTTTCCCAGCCTGGTTCACAGTGCTCTAGATCTTTGTTGAGAGATGTAAAAATATTATAGAAATCAGAAAAGACTCAGCATTAGGTAACCAAATATTATTATTAATAATAATAATAATAATAATTTTAAAGATAAAAAAGTACTGTAACAATTGCTCCACTTTTTCCAGTGAAGAAGTAAAATGCAGGTAACTCACCTGTCTCACAAACATCTCCTCCATAAGTAGGTAGACAGAGACACCTTTGACCTTCTCTACTGTCCACACATGTGCCTCCATTTTTACAAGGGTTCTCCAGACATGCATCTAAAAGGCCATTAACATGTTTTTATAGCTCACTATAAAAATATTGGACACAAGTGAAGGATTTGAAATAAAGCATGATTGTACTAAATACAAGGTGGTGCTACTATATAGCTGCACCGAGAGTGTGGCATAAAATTTGTGGACCCCAACTAAAAAAAAAAAAACAGGCTAAATCTAGATCCCTGAAATGTTCTGTTAACCTCTAACTACATAAAACATGCTGTATCAACACCGGATACATTGCCGTTTCTTTCCAATTGTTCTCTTATCATATTCTAGTCATCATGGCCCCACTAAACCAAACTCTTCCTTCATGCACGACTGAAACTATTTGTTGTGATGGGGGATAAACAATTCTGATAAAGTCTTTCTGTCTCTCTGTCTGCACTGTCCTCTTTGAAAGACGCGCTACTCTGTTGTTACAGATGAGTGCATATCAAGTTTCCAGATATTTTAAAGAGATGCATCTGCCAGTGTTTGGAGGGAAACAGTGCCCCCTGTTGAGAGCACATGCTTTGCTCAAGAAATTTAAACAACCAATAGAGGGTGCAATCACTCCCAGATGTACAAGGCAGTGTTGTTATTAACTTGAACGAATGATTAAGAAATAATATCTGAATGGGTAATAAAACTGAAATATATGAATTAGATGAAGTATCTAAATATTACATGAAAAAAGGTTAAAAAGAGCTTGTCAACTAATTGAAATAAAATAAGCTGAATAATTATAATGACTAAAATGAAAACTAAAAATAAACTAAAGCTTAAAAAAAAGACTAAAAATCACTGAATTACAAAAAATGAAACAAATTAAAATGAAAAAAAAAAAGGTAATGTAAAATATGCACTATAGTAATATATAAATGAAACTAAAATAACCAATTTAAGGGGCTTGACCATGTGCTTTTTAAACTAGTTTAATAGTTCATTCATAATTAAATAGCATTGAAATAATTTTTGCCAAGTTTTTTTCTCTCTCTCCTTAAAGGACCACTCCAAGAAACTTCTCTTCTTCAGTGAAAATGCATGGATATCTTCTACAACACAGACAAAAGCAGGTTATAAAATACTAATTGCAGTGTGGAAGATAAGATATACAACATGTTTACCTGAAATGTAGTCTGTCCTGACCAACACTCTCTGGGTAGGTCTGGCAGGTAGACTGGTAGACTCAGGTGTGGTTTTGACATCTTTCTTCATAATCATTATCATGAGTTTGTAATCATTTTTGTCGTCATCATCATCATCTTCATTATTGGCTGTAGTAGTGGATGGTTTTTGGGTTTGTGCTGTCTCCTCATTGGTGGAGTTTTTGATGTGATCTGTGGTAACTGCCGCTTCCCCACTGAGTTCAACATCTGCTCTGAAATCTCCTGGGTTTGTGGAAGAGGGCACAGTTTGCCAGAAGGGACTTTGGGTCCCATGAGGAAGAAACGTAACCTCCAGACTTGTTGTGGGTCCAACCGTGCGTGTGTGATTATCATCATCACTATTTGTTTCAATAATTTCTTGAATATCTGTCACATTAGAGAGAGTGATGGTGGCCATATTTGAGTATGTAGGCTTAATAATGGAAGATCCGTTTCCTGGGAGTTCTCTTTCTCCGGAAGATACATCCTCATCACTGCCTTCAACAAGCAAGGTTACAGTAGAATTATTTCGCTCATTCAAAATTTTTGTATTTTTGTGGTAAATAAAAAGCCATCAAAAACGTTATTTGCTGATACAATATATATAATATAATAATATTTCTCAATATTACAGTTTTTACTGTATTTTTGATAAATGCAGTCTTAGTAGGCAAAAGAGATTTCTTTCAAAAACATCACAAATATTTCTGATCCAAAACATTTGAATGGTAGTATGTATGTGTGTATATGTATAGTCTGTGTGTGTGTATGTATGTAATATATATATATATATATATATATATATATTCATAATTTTTTCATGAAATATTACTAAGTATATATATTTCCTGCTTATATAAGTAGGAATTTCTTCCAAACCTTATTAATTAATGGGTTCAAAAAATGGGTTTGTTTTGTCACAAACAATATGGGGATGCCAGTGATCCCTGCATGTAAATTTGTTTAAATAATATTTACCTTTTACTTTGACTTGTGCCTGGTCATAAGCATCCTCCAAGCCATGCTGGACTTTACAGCGGTAGAAGCCTGTATCATTGTGTATCAGTCCATCCAGTCTGAGGGTGAGATCAGCTGAAGAGGCAGTATAATTCAGCAGTGACGCCCTGCCTTTATACAACTCACTCACCTTCACCCACTCACCACGGGCCACCAAGATTTCTGTCTCTCTGTTTGATGAAAGAAAGCTCCATTTGACTCGTGGCTGCACTGTAAAAAATAATTCAGTGGCTTAGTAAATTTCACAAAAATAAAGAGCTATATTAACTTAATAAAATCTTTTGAAATCATTTAAGTGATATTTTGAGTGGGTCAGATTAAAAAGAATAATTAAAAATCCAACAAATAATTTCTATAAAATTTACATATATTATTTAAGTTTATGTAATGAAAATAAATAAGTATTTAACTAACTAATTATATTTTTAATATACCTTCAATATTTCTGGTGAATTCTAATAGAACTATTTGATAATTATTTACTTGTACTGATCTGTTTTAGAAACTAAAATTATTAAGTATTTCCAACCAATTTTCCTAAATAAAGTTCCAGCTTAATAAATGACAGTTTAAATAAATTGAGTAAATTTCGCGGCTAAAGTGATCACGTGTGCAGCTCCGCAGGAAAAAAAAATCTGCTTTCCTCAGCAGCGACGTCGACTAGCCATACTCCTCACAACTCCTGGTAAGTAAGGTTAGTCAGCTAATCCTACTTACGTTTGTAACACTTTATTAAAAAGTTAATAATTATTAAGCATTTTCTAACAATTGTCTTTGTATTTTACGTCATATTCAACATGTTTCGTAGCTTAATCGAAGTCACCTGAAGGACGGCTTTCCTCAGCAACGGCAAGACCCGCACTCCTCTCATTTCGTGGTACGTTATGTAATTTAGCCAGCTAATACTAATTATGTTTGTAATGTTTAATTCAGAAGTTAATTATTAAGGATTTCCTAACAATTGTGTTTGTATTTTGCGTTATCTTAAGAAGTTTAACAAGTTTCGCGGCTCAAACAAGAGGCACCTGTCACTGAAGGACTGCTTTTCTCAGCAACGACGTGAACAGCATTACTCGAATTTCCTGTAAGTAACGTAGTCCTTTTATAACTATGTATATTTGCAAAAATGTTTTCAAAAGTTGATTAAACATTGACCGTGTGTACGTGTACATAACAGTGTAGTTTTCGAAGTTAGTTAGTGGGGCAGCCATATGTATGTTAGTTTTTTTTTTTTTTTTTTTTTTTTGGAGTGGGTTAACGTTCGTACTATTTGGATCACCGTTTATTTCAACCGCCATTTGAAAGTATAACGATAAGTGTACTGTGGTCAAGCAACTATAACTATACATGCCCAATGGAAAACGATTTTGTACAGGTTCCCCTTTGGGGTCAGTGGCTTGTCAAAAGGGAACACTTCATTTATGAACTTTCAAATGACAAAAGCTGTCACGTTGTTGTAAAACATCATAATTACTACACGAACTAAAGTATGAGCTCTTAAATCACCACTACAAATACGCCATGCAAAAGTATTTAAAATGGCGTGGACATAACATAGACTGGTGCGTTTTAATCAGCTCCCACTATAGGGAGTCGACCAGTTTAATGCTGTGTTCACACCAAACGCGAATAGAGCGTCAAATTCGCGTCTACCGCGCCTAGTTTGCCGCTTGACCATTTTGAGATCATTCGCTTCATTCGCGCGAGTAATTCGCTTGATTCGCGCGTGAAATTAACTTCACAACAGACGCGAATTCGCGTCATGGGGGGGCTTCTGCCAGCTGAGTCCACTGAGCATTTTCAACCGCCATTTTTATTCGGATAATTTTCAAAATATTACTGTTATTGTGTCATGAAATGTAGTTTTAAAAGTATTTCAGGCGAGAATGTAGTTGTTTTAAACTCAAATATGCGGTTTATTTATAATGACAGCGTCTATTTAAAAAATGTGTTTCGCCGATCTCAGAGATGAGCTCCATGCGATCAGCGGGAGCTTCGTCATCATGTATCCGCCGAGAGTAGCCTTTCCTCGGCTAGATCTTCTGACATTTGCCGCTGGCTCTGATGTCTCTTTAGTGGTTCAATATAAAATATAATTCGTTTGGGGTAAAATGAAACGTTTCTTATCTTTGGCCTTTATTCAATTTATCAATTAATATGTTTTATATATATACATAGGTCCTTTTTATTCCGATCTCTATAGAAATATGAACTTTTGTCATATAGCTCCGGTTGACTGCTCACTGACAACATCAGTCGTTCCTCCTTGTTGAATGAGTGGAGAAGGGTATTCCTGCACAACCCGAGGCTGCAGGAATATACTGTTGAATGAGTGACTCCTAGCAGGCTCCTGATTGGTTAACGCGGCGCGAATTGACGCCAAAGTTCAAATTTTTCAACTCGGGCGGCAGACGCGAATTCGCGTCAAACGCTAAATGCACAAAAAGCACCATTCGCGCTTAACGCGCGTTTCGCGCGAAGCGCTCTATTCGCGCGTCAATTCGCGTCATTCGCGCGAACTAGACGCGCGAATGAGGCGAATTCGCGTCTTCCGCGCCGCGCTTAACGCCCCATTCGCGCCGCGAGACCTCCAGACGCGCGTAAACGCGCCTTTGCATTGACTTAACATTGAAATCATTCGCGCCAGACGCTCTATTCGCGTTTGGTGTGAACACAGCATAAGACCTGCTCCATTGTAAAATCATTCTAGTGCACTGAAACCTAGATCACATACAATATCGGTCAAAAGTTTGAAAACCGTAAGCTTTTTAATGTAACAAATCCAGACCTGGTGGGTATTGAAGGACAGCGGAGGCTGGGGGAGGGGTACGTTGTTTTAATTGAGTAAACTTACTAAATTTCTTAAGAGTGTGTTTAAATATATTCATTTTGATTTGAAATTATTTGTAATATTTTTGTTCCCTGAAACAGATCAGTTTAATTTTCCATCCTTAAATAAATTGATAGAAATTTCACAAATATATTATGTGTATTATAAATAAACAATTTGTTAGTCTAATACTAAATTGTTTTAGTGGAAAAAATAAAATATAACTGTACATTTTAGATAAAATAAACTGTTGTATTTTTAGTCCGTTAATATGTTTACATTTATGCATTTGGCAGACACTTTTAGCCAAAGTAACTTACATTGCATTTCAAGGTACACATTTACAATTTAATAAATTTTTGCTAGCGCCGACGCTCTACTGTTTGAGCTACAGGAAAGCCATCCTTTGTATAATCAAGTGAACTATATTCAGAGATTTTATTAAGTTAATAAAGTTAAATATTACTGTAATATTTACTAAGCCACAGAATTATTTAGAGGGTTAAGGGTTGAGTGTGAGGATTAATGCAATGCATATTTTTTTCAAGTAGTGCAATTAAACAAGCTTTTTTGTTTCAAAACCATTAGTCATTTTACTTAAATATTAAACATGTTTATAAAGAAATTGGTTGAAATAATGCAGACCTCAATAAAAGCCTATAGCATTGATTTACAGCATAGAAGCTCGCAGTTGGTCTCTTTTCGTTTTTCTTTTAGGTTTATTGTTAAAAATAAATGTCCCTATGTAGAAAATTAACCTGTCCTCTTGTTAAGAAGAATGCTGTTAATTTTTGCAACTCCTCCCCCTAGTAAACTTTGTTTGAGATTTTACCTATCATACGGTCCAACAGAATGTTTGCTTCTTCAGGTGCTATTTGTTTTGTGTATTTGTCACTTTCTTGTAACATTCAGTTTTGAATGTTAGCTCTAACCAGTTATCTTTAAAATTTGCCTGTAGGGTTCAGCTGATCTACCCGTCTTCGTACACGCAGAGTTGGCAGAGGAGGTCATAAAAATACATCCTTCGGAACAATAATGGGGCAGTCAGCGACGTAATCTTGGGAATCACAGCAGAGCCTGCTGCCATCTTTTGGGAGTCACATTGGATTTGAGATATCCCAAGACCCACAAATACAGGTCCTTCTCCAAAAATTAGCATATTGTGATAAAGTTCATTATTTTCCTTAATGTAATGATAAAAATTTAACTTTAATATATTTTAGATTCATTGCACACCAACTGAAATATTTCAGGTCTTTTATTGTTTAAATACTGATGCTTTTGGCATACAGCTCATGAAAACCATAAATTCCTATCTCAAAAAAATAGCTTATTTCATCTGACCAATAAAAGTGTTTTTAATACAAAAAAGTCAACCTTCAAATAATTGTTCAGTTATGCACTCAATACTTGGTGGGGAATCCTTTTGCAGAAATGACTGCTTCAATGCGGCGTGGCATGGAGGCAATCAGCCTGTGGAGGCCCACGATGCTTCCATAGCGGCCTTAAGCTCATCCAGAGTGTTTTGTCTTGCGTCTCTTAACTTTCTCTTCACAATATCCCACAGATTCTCTATGGGGTTCAGGTCAGGAGAGTTGGTAGGCCAATTGAGCACAGTAATACCATGGTCAGTAAACCATTTACCAGTGTGAGCAGGTGCCAGGTCATGCTGAAAAGTGAAATCTTCATCTCCATAAAGCTTTTCAACAGATGGAAACATGAAGTGCTCCCAAATCTCCTGATAACTAGCTGCATTGACCCCTGCCCTTGATAAAACACAGTGGACCAACACCAGCATCACTGACTGTGGGTACTTGATACTGGACTTCAGGCATTTTGGCATTTCCTTCTCCCCAGTCTTCCTCCAGACTCTGGCACCTTGATTTCCAAATGACATGCAAAATTAGCTTTCATCCGAAAAAAGTACTTTGGACCACTGATCAACAGTCCAGTGCTGCTTCTCTGTAACCCATTTCCTGCACACGCCTGTGCACGGTGGCTCTGGATGTTTCTACTCCAGACTCAGTCCACAATCTTCCTCGGGGTCCGGTCACCTCTTCTCGTTGTGAAGCGTTTTTTGCCACACTTTTTCCTTCCCACAGACTTCCCACTGAGGTGCCTTGATACAGCACTCTGGGAACAGCCTATTCGTTCAGAAATTTCTTTCTGTGTCTTACCCTCTCGCTTGAGGGTGTCAGTGATGGCCTTCTGGACAGCAGTCAGGTCGGCAGTCTTACCCATGATTGTGGTTTTGAGTAATGAACCAGGCTGGGAGTTTTTAAAATCCTCAGGAATCTTTTGCAGGTGTTTAGAGTTAATTAGTTGATTCAGATGATTAGGTTAATAGCTCGTTTAGAGAACCTTTTCATGATATGCTAATTTTTTGAGATGGGAATTTTGGGTTTTCATGAGCTGTATGCCAAAATCATCAGTATTAAAACAATAAAAACCTGAAATATTTCAGTTGGTGTGCAATGAATCTAGAATATATGAAAGTTAAATTTTTATCATTACATTACAGAAAATAATGAACTTCATCACAATATGCTAATATTTTGAGAAGGACCCTGTACTCACTTGAGTTGTTCCAAAAACTGTTTCTTGAGCTGGATCCTCCAAAACTCTGTTAATGCTCAGAGGTTAAAAAATTATCTTCTTGCATAGTAGTGGTTCATGGTCATCCCACAGAATGGGTATTCCTGATGGAAGGGTTTCTGTTATCTGATTAATTCTGTTGAAGACATAGTTCACCCCAAAAGATGATGTTGTCATAATTTACTCTCCCTCAATTTGTCCCAAACCTGTACGAGTTTCTTTCTTCTGTTGAACACAAAAGATATTTTAAGTGAAGTGACGTGACATTCAGCCAAGTATTAAAGAGTGTTGGTTAACGCAGTTAAAGGTTGCCATTGACTTTGCATAGTATACTTTTTTTTTTTTTTTTTTTCTATTATGGAAGTCAATGGCAACTTTCAACTATCTGTTAACCAACATTCATTAAAATATATTTTGTGTTCAACAGAAGAAAGAAATTCGTACAGATTTGGGACAACCCGGGGGGGCGAGTACATTATGACAACATCATCTTTTTGGGTGAACTATCCCTTTAATATTGATGTAAGTGTTGCTTTTATATTTTTTTTATGGTTTAATGTTGAGTGTGACTGCAAATGGCTGGTATGCACCAGGAACAAAGATGTCATTTCTCTTACGGCTATCGTATTTTACATGTAATCTACTTGAATACTAAGATGGATTAAATGTTTCATAAGGTTTAATCATTTCCCTTATGGCTACTTTACAGTTTTTAATTTTTGCAATCTACTGGAATATTAAAATGGATACAATGTTTCAAAGGTTGATTTTAGACTTTGTCTTCTGTTTAATTGACAAATAAATTTTCAATAAAAAATGTGTTTCTTTCTTTATTTGGTTTTATTATATTAATTATAAAGGGTAAATGGTGTAAAAAAAAAAAAAAAAAAAGTGAATGCAGCATTTTGATAATTTATAGTCCAATATTAAGTTAAATTCACTTTTACATGTAGTAAACGTAGCACATTTTTTTTGGTAAAATTTCATCCAATATTTCAATTATATCTACTCAATATTTTTTGTTTATTTTACATAGAATTACAGTTGTGGTGTTTTATAATTTTGATTATATCCAATTAATTTTATTTCTCATATAAAGTAATTCAGTTACTCAGATTTACTTAATTTTTTTACTGACAATTACTCAATTTAAACAGTATATTTCATTGATTTCACAGCTTTAAAATTTACTCAATTTTTTTGAGTGTAAAAATGTTTCACCAAAAAAATTGAGTAAATAATAGTTAAACTTTTTACAGTGTGGGTTAGTACAGCATGTCGGCCCAAAGATGTGGTCCAGGAGAGACTCACAAGACAGGGGAGAGTCAGGGAACCCCCCAAAATTGCAGACCCTGGGGGGCTATCAGGAATGGTCACTTGTAAGAATGCGGTTTCATCTGAGAAAAAGACAAGATTGATTGAGATGCTAATCATCTGACAGTTTAATACTGAAATGGATTTTCATTTTCGATATTCAAAGCATAGATTTTAATTTTAATGTGAGTTTTTAGACTTTGTATTGCTAAAAAGCAATAAAAGTGTATTAACACTGTAACTACACTGTCTGTGACCTTTACTGTTATTTCATTAATTATATCCCATGTGTTGAACGGTAGATGTGAGACACACCTGCTGCAGAACTGGAGACAGCCGAAGATGATGAGACAAAGAGGCAGACGGCACACAGCAGTAAATTCAGGAACATTGCTGAGCTGAGACAGAACAGAGAGGGAGAGAATGAGAGAATATAGAAACAAATTTAAAGAACAGCATTATAAATGTCAAAGGGAACTGTAACACACAACAACATAAGATCATTGTGTTGAAATGAAAGGTGCATCCATCCATCCATTGTTTAAATCATTCTGTCTGTCTATAAGGTCTATAATACTTCAAAGTTTACGGCTTTTTTTCCCTAGAAATTGTGACATTAGTGTTATCCTTAAATATCTATCTCTTTGAATTTTAAATAATTTTAAGGCCACTTTTTTAGGCATTCTCTATTTAGTTCTGAATGGCCCACAACTTTGATTTTGGTATTTTTGTGGTTATTAAAAAGCAAAAAAAAAACTTTCTTTGCTGATACACTGTATAAGTAGATTGTTTATTTTTTACTTACTCGGACTAATATTGTTCAGATCTGTTAATGAGAAGCTCTCTGTCATAGCCCCAGATGTAGATGCTCTATATGTGTCTGATTTATGCGAGGTGACCAAATGTTTGGATTTTTGGGTGGATAAGTTCAAATCCTCATCAGAAACCTCCAACCAACCTTCAGTGCTGGATTTTCTTATTGAGGTGGACTGAGTTGTGTGTGTAAAAAGACCAAGGTCTTCATCTGGCTCTGGACCCACATAGCAAATGTCTTCTGGCCCAGATCCGGGCCACAAAATCACTTTTCCCTCGGCCGAAGTACCGCTAAGAATGATGGCCCTGAAGTGGCCCAGAACTGGATTAAAGACTAGGGCCACACATGGGCCAATAACCCTGCCGGGAATCTCAGAAAGTTAATCACCCTTAACTGGCCCTGAACTGGGCCTAAAGAGGATTAATTATTGGTACCAATTCTCAGCATTAAGTCAACTAGACTCCCCCAATATGAGCCACACCTGAGCATATAGCCCAGACCCAATACAGAATCTTAATATTTCATATTATTTGTATATAAAAGTAAAGCCAGATTGCTATAAGGGCAAACATTTAGGACAGGGCCCAGCAACCTCAAGAGTGCTTAGGCAGGCATCTCAATGGATGCCTGCTGTCTGGAATACAGAATGACTTCATTCGGAAGGGAAATTGAAAAGGAGGAGGTCTATTCTAATTTTTTGTACATCACAGCAGTGATTTTACAGACCATTTAAGAGGCTCACTATTTCTTGCTAAAGATGTGGTTTTAGTTGTCATGTTATGCCAATGTTGGATAAACTCTCAGACAGACAAGGGATGGTAAAAGAAAGAAGAAAAACTTTAATAACAGATCCACATGAAAAGAGCTTTACAGAGAGACCTTTTTAGTTTCATAAAAATAAAATAAAACAAGTTTTAATGCTTCAGTTGCTTAGGAAAAAAAAAAAAAAACCTTGCTGGTGCTTTAAAAATTCAGATACAAATAGACTGATCTGAATGACATCAATAACTTTTTAATCTCCAAAGAACAATTTGGGGCCAAAACAATTTATTCCTGCTTCCTGAGGCCACAGGCAAGTCTTTTTAGTTTCACAAAAACTTTTTTATCCACCAGTACTAAGACAGTTTATCAAAGAACAATTACTAAATGGTGTTTATTATGTTATAACAATAATCTGATTGGATAGTACTCTGCAGACTAATGGCCAAATCACATGGACTGATGCAACATGCATATTCAGCACAGTAATGTCCTCCATAACATCTTATGCTGTGCTCTCAAACTTAAAAATGTATACACAGAATTCACTTAACCTAAAATGATGCCCAAAAAGTCCAGAGGAGGAGAAGAAAGAGAGAGAATGATAGAGTGGAGGAATAAAGGCACAGGATCTGTGATCAACCCACTCTCTTTAACCAACAGAGTTCATTTTCCTATTTGTCCCTGGCACGATGGAAAAAGTGGGACGGAGGAAAACTTAAAATGTCCTAAATTAGAATGAGCTGAAAGAGGGAAAGAGAGGAGACGCTATTAATCAAATATCATATACATACCCTGAAATGTTACTCGATGGCTGTTTATTTTCCTATAAGAAGGGTAAACCCAGAAGAGTTAACGTGTGTAATTCTGTTTCGCTTTAGTTCATTGCTGGCTCATAATCTTCTTGACCGACATTTACTGATTCTGTCAGGGCATTAAAGGATTAAAACTTGTTGAGGTGAAAACGGCTGCAATTTCTAAACTGTAAAAAATCTAAATAAAATTAAAAAAATCTAATAGACATGAGACACACACACACAATATATATATAAGTAAAAAAGACTGTCAAATGATTCAAATGAATAATAACTCAAATTAATTTCAAACATAATTGTGAGACAATACTGAGTGGTGTTAGTTTTTTTTAGCTATGAATTAAAGGATTGGTTCACCCAAAAACATAAAAATTTGCTAAAGATTTACTCACCCTGAAATACAAGATGTAGATGAGTTTGTTTCTTCATTGGTAAGAGATTTGGAGATATTTAGCATTACATCACTTGCTCACTAATGGAGCCAGTAAATGGGCTCCATCAGAATGAGTCTAAAAAAACAAATTAAACCACAAGCAATCAACATGACTCCGGTCCATCAAAAAGCTTTGTGTTTGTAATCAATGAAGGCCTGAGGGTGAGTAAATTTTCAGCAAGTTTCATTTTTGGGTGAATTATTTCTCTAACAAAAACGTTTTTTTTTTATTTTTATGAAAACTGTGCCAACAATGTGCAAACATGTAAGCATCAATTTCTCCAAGAATTTTATGATGGTAAACACTGTTATGGCTAAATATAAGCTACACAGTGATGAAACTGAGTGCAACTCTGTGTCACTTCTGTATAACAGGGTAAGTGTGAATACCTTCTGTGACTGGCTTTGCTGACTATCTCCAAGCTAGGAGAAATCTGTGTTGGTGAGCTTTAATAACCAAATCCTTCTGTAATGATGAGATAACTGCTTATTCAGAGAAATTACCAGTTTGGATTGGTTTTGAGGCATGAGTCACAGCCGATTTACTGTAAATCTGTAAGTTTGAATCTGATCCATTTGAGAAGGTAACCGCATGTGAACACAGCAGACCAGAGCCTAACCTCCTGTTAAAACAGTAACAAACTTTCAGAGATGAGAGGCTGGATGACAGAAGCAAGGAATAGTTTATGCACACAGAGAGAGGAGGGTGAATATGGCGTTGTATATTACATAATCTTCAACAGTCATATACAAAAGGAATGTAACATATCAACACAGATGACAGTCTAGGAAATCCTAACACATGCTGAAGATGAGGAATCAGGTAATATCACTCTGGACATCTACAATAAATGTCTATACATTTAGACTAGCCTTAAGTTTATATAAAAGCAACAGTACATTGTTTATTGGCTCTTGCATTATGGTAATCCTTTAATAATGATTAAGATTACCTCTGCCTGCTAGCCATTAAGGATTTTAAAGGGGTCATATGATGCCAGTGTTACAAGCTGCTCATGAATAGATAAGATCCCTAAAGTTGCAAAGACTAAAATCTCAAACCCAAATGTCCACACAAAGAAATAAGGTGTAACTTTGATTTTTGCTGTTGCTGCCGGCACCATGTTGTGGAGACGATGTTTCATTGTGAAAGCAAAAATACTTTGTTTGGCCCTCCAAAAGAGGACACAACTAGAAATCAGTGGTTAAGGGACTGTTTCCCAATCCCGTGAGAGAAGACTACAATGCCGGCTGTTTTGACTCACAGTCTATAAGTACGTTTACATATTTAAAGGATTTTCCACAAGTTTTGAGCAAAGTAGCGCTTGCTATTCGTCGTTTTCCAATCACAAATGCAGACATGGTTTTACAGTGGGGATCGAAAGTTTGGGCACCCCTTGCAGAATCGGTGAAAATATGAGTAATTTTCAAAAAATAAGAGAGATCATAGTAAATGCATGTTATTTTTTATTTAGTACTGTCCCGAGTAAGATATTGTACATAAAATATTTTAACATTTATTCCACAAGACAAAAAAAATGCTGAAATTATTAAAATAACCCCACTCAAAAGTTTGGGAACCCTTGGCTCTTAGTACTGTGTTCTGTTACCTGATGATCCTCGGCTGTCTTTCTGTTTAGTGATGGTTGTGCATGAGTCCCTTGTTTGTTCTGAACAGTTAAACTGAGCAGCGTTCTTCAGAAAAATCTTTAAGGTCCTGCAGATTCTTCAGTTTTCCAACATCTTTACATATTTGAACCCTTTCCAGCAGGGACTTTATGATTTTGAGATACACCTTATCACACTGAGGACATTTGAGAGACTCAAACACAACTATTTAAAAAGATTCAAACATTCACTGATGCTCCAGAAGGAAACAAGATGCATTAAGAGCTGGGGATGAAAACTTTTGGAATTTGAAGATCAAGGTAAAATGTGTATTGGGAAACATACAAGTATCTTCTGTTGCTTACAAAGGGCAGAACTAAATGAAAAAAAAAATATTTCAACAAAATAAGACAAATTTGGCCATCTTCATTGTGTTCAAAAGTTCTTAATGCATCTTGTTTCCTTCTGGAGTATCAGTGAATGTTTGAATCTTTTTAAATAGTTGTGCATAATATCTTTTATGCACAATATCTTACTCAGCACAGTACTAAATAAAATATAACATGCATTTAGTATGATCTCTCTTATTTTTTGAAAATTACTAATATTTTCACAGATTCTGCAAGGGGTGCCCAAACTTTCGAGCCCCAATGTATGTTTATGCGTCGCATTGCAACTCAACATGTAAAAAGAATGTATACGTTATTATAATCAGTAATTATGTCCTCTTTGTAGTGGGTTTTATTGTTTTTGTCTTGTAGCACCTGTGTGATCGGGACAAGCATCACAGTATTGGAAGGGGCGTAACATACAACTTGAAATGTTAAAGTATTAGTGCATGAAGAAATTCATATTAGCCAAGATTAATAAATGTTGTAAATGTATTATTTATAGACAAATACTAAGAATTGCAAAAACTAACATGAGTACTAATGTATATAATTTAAAAATATTACAATTTCATCATTTACCAAGTCATTAAAAGACAAAATAAATATCTCAAAAATATTAATTAAATTGTAAAATTTGGTTTAATCTGGTTTATTTTTAATGCAGTGACACAATCAAATGTTGGTATTATACAGAGATTAACAAGAAAAATGACAAAACCTGAACTATAATGTCAAAAATATCCATGTTTTAGAGTAAGACACTGGTGGCTGAGGCAAACCTCACAGATAATATAACAGCTGTCACCAGAGAACACTTTTGCACTAAAAGTTTTTACAGCCATTTTAAGTGTGTGGCCCTAAATGGTCTATGTTAAATCAGTTTTGCATATTTTTGAGAATACTTAAAATACAAAAAAGATGCAAAAGGTGAGATTACTCCCTGCAATGCAAGTATCAGGTTGTGTTCAACAGTATGTTGGATTGAAACCTTCTGATTCCAATTAAGGCTAAAAATCAGTCCATTACGAGCATATTCAACTGTTGGGAAACTGGTGGGAAAGGAACATCTGACTGCTTCCCAAACATCACCAAAGTGGCGCGACCGGACTCTAAAACACAGACTGAGTGATGACGGAGTGGGTTTGGAAGTAAAAAACTTTGACAGTAATCTCAAGGATGGCAGTTGAGGCCCTGTTCATTTGGACAGTTAAATACAGGAGGAACAGTAATTCATGTGGTGGTGTTGAATTCACAGTAAAGGAGGAATGCTGACTCAGACATCAGAAAGAGAGCCGGAGAGAGGAACTGCAAGAGCATTTTTTTTTTTTTTTTACTTTCTGCAAAGATTCTGAACATAACCCAAACGTAATGTTTAAAATTAGATTAAAACCTAAATATCTGCAACCTAATTGCTTTAAATAACCAGCAATCCAAAATAGCTAACTTTAAGATCATTTTTCCAACTCCCCTAGAGTTAAACTGTTGAGTTTTACCATTTTCTAATCCATTCAGCCGATCTCATGGTCTGGCGGTAGCACTTTTTAGCTGCTATTTTCTGCTATTGCTGCAACTACACAAACTAGCTGGGGACTATTTCAGGCGCTGCGTGATATCACTGCGTCTGCTGCATCCATGGTACACAGCAAAGTTCCTTGATTACACCGGAATGAAAGTATAGTTCCTAGCCATTTGGCCAAGAAAATCACAACCTTTCATTTTCCGTCAGTCTTGGTTCACGATGTAACTACAGAAGACTCATGTTTTAAGTAGGAAAAATATAGAAACTTTTGGTCATTTTTGAGCAAGATGGTAACGGTCTAATCAGACTTAATGGTCTATGCTAAACTAAGCTAAAAATGCTACCGCCAGACCCGGAGATCAGCTTAATGGATTCAAAAACATTAAAACTCAACCGTTTAACTCCAGGGCAGTTGGAAAATGAGCTTATTTTCAAAAACACTGGTGTGTTCCTTAAAGACACTTTTCTTTTTTTACAGAAACTGAAGAGCCCCCTAGTGGAATTTAAAACCAAGCATTGCTGAGATGTCTTGCTAATATAAAAGATGGGAAGTAAAAAATCTTATATTTAAAAAAAACTCTTATATTTTCTGATTCTGCGCTGGATCCATTGCTTCAGCTGGAAGGCTGAGAGCTGAGAGTTTTTGCTCCCACATGGTTTCCACTACTTTGTACAGTTCCATGGTGGCTTTGGCATCTTCTACTGATGAGTGGCCTCCCTTCCCTGTCTGAAAATATAAGAGAGAGTTATTCAGTAGAAAAAAAATAGAAAGCCATATTTATTTTCTTTATAAAATAGTCTGACATTTCCTCTGTCAATCCAGGGATCCAAGAGCTGCTTTGAACCGACTCCAGATTTAACATCTTAAATGTCTGACAGCTGAACTTCTCTAAGCACTCTGATCTTTGTGGCAGTGGTGAAACTGACATCCACTGAGATATGTTTCAACTTTCTGTGCTGAGTTAAACCCACCTGTATGTCCTTTTTGAGAATAGCCTTAGTGAGCCTCTTCAGAGACACCATTTCATTCACAGGCAGCCCAGCTTTCTGGTTTAGCAGTGGAATCCGTGCCGTATCTCGTGTTTGGCAAGCAGGATGGAAATATTTTAAGGCCTTGAAGTCATTATTGATGGCATGGCCCACAACCACTTTCCCTGTTATTATCTTCACAATCTGCAAAATGTGTAATAATGCTTAGTAGACTTATTAGACAAAACCAATCAGAATATTACTGGTTCGTCATTACTTTGTTTTGAGCACATCTACATAATTAAAAATAAAACAATCTAAAATCAGTAATTTTAAATTATATGAATTTAGGCACCAAAACTTTGTAACATACAGTATCAAAATGGATACTCATTTGGAGATAAATAATATATTTTACTGCATTACATTGAATTATTAGTGATTTAATGATTTAAGTGAGCATTAGATGATGGCAAATGTAATCTAAATGTAAAAATATTGAAATGAGCATGAACAATTAAAGGGTTAGTTCACCCAATAATCAAAATTATGTATTTAATGACTCACCCTCATGTCGTTCCAAACCCATGAGACCTCCGTTTATCTTCGGAACACAGTTTAAGATATTTTAAATTTAGTCCGAGAGCTCTCAGTCCCTCTATTGAAACTGTGTGTACGGTATAGCTACTGTCCATGTCCAGAAAGGTAAGAAAAACCTCATCAAAGTAGTCCATGTGCCATCAGAGGGTCAGTTAGAATTTTTTTAAGCATCGAAAATACATTTTGGTCCAAAAATAGCAAAAACTACAACTTTTAACTCCCTCTGAGTTAAAACAAACCAATATCCCGGAGTAATTCATTACAGTACACTGACTGAACTGCTGTGAAGAGAGAACTGAAGATGAACACTGAGCCGAGCCAGATAATGAATGCTTCATTGACTCCTTCACGAGTCAAGAACTGCTTCCATCAGTTTTCGGATCACCAGTACTTCTTTCGGACAGTTCGATTCAATACACCGGTTGAAGAAAACGGTTCACCGGTTCTTTTGCACTCGACGTAATGGCGTCATTTGCGATGACTGCCCTTCATTCAAGTGAGAGCTCTCGGACTAAATCTAAAATATCTTAAACTGTGTTCCGAAGATAAACGGAGGTCTTACCGGTTTGGAACGACACAAGGGTGAGTTATTAATGACATAATTTTAATTTTTGGGTGAACTATCAATTTAAAACACATTTTGTTGCTTTGCAGCCTGAAATGAAGATGGACACAGTTTTTGTTTTATCCAGTTATACCCACTGTAACATGACCACTTAAGTAGAGATACTTTTTCATACCTCTTTTTGTGCATGTTCAAAGGGTATGGCATGGAGGAGGTCCCGCCTCCTGATTCCGCTCCAGCGAGTGCGGAAGTCTGTCACTGGATCGATGGGTTTGATATATTTATCATAAATCACATCACCCTCGTAGTTGACGATACTGCAGCGGGCGAGTTCATTGCGGCACCCCTTCGGTCCTGTTCCCACCATCTCACAGTCCATTGCCACATATTTCAAAGGTCCGAGGGTGCGGGGTGCCGCTTGGTCTGTCGGATGTCTTTGAGATGTGGAGGCAGTGGATGGAAATGAAAATGTGGAAAACATCTGTGCAGAACCAGAAGGCTCACTTGTCTTATTAGGCAGATAAGAGGTCACTTTGGGAAAAATAGCACCTGGGTTTGATTGATCGCCTCCATTGAACTGCATGTACTTTTTTTTATTTTTCTGCTTGTTTTTGTTTCGCTTTTTATTTTGTTTCTCTTTTAAAAAACCCTTTTGCTCCAGGTAATGTCTCCTTCCTAGGAAACGTTCATGTTTAGCATTTCCTCTGGATTTACCTGATTTGCCTCCACTAATAGGCTCATAATCCAGGTTCAACATAAGCCCTGACATTCTTGTACTTCCTCAAAGGTTGATTACAGCAGGTGTCTTCTTGATGTTCTTTTACTATTAAATAGAGAAAAAGAACGACTGTTTAGACAAAGAACTAACATGACTACACAAAATTATTGTCATAATCATTCCACAGAAAAGTTCACTGTAAAATTTTTTAAATGCGAGTGTGACCCTGGACCACAAAACCAGTCTTAAGTTGCTGGGGTATATTTGTAGCAACATCCAAAAATACATTGTATGGTTCAAAATTCTAGGTTTTTCATTTATGCCAAAAATAATTAGGATAATAAGTAAAGAACATGCTACATGAAGATATTTAGTAGATTTCCTCCTGTAAATATATCAAAACTTAATTTTTGATTAGTAATATGTATTGCTAATAACTTAAGCTGAACAAGTATAAACTCGATTTTCTCAATATTTTGATTTTTTTGCCCCCTCAGATTCCAGATTTTCAAATCGTTGTATCTCGGCCAAATATTGTCTGATCCTAACAAAACAATAAACCAGTGGAAAGCATATTTATTCAGCTTTTGGGTGATGTATAAATCTAAATTTTACGGTCTCAGAGATTGACACTTAAGACTGGTTTTGTGGACCAGGGTCACGAATAATAAAAATAATTAGAGATATATCTAATAACATTAACTCAATAAATAAAAACATGACAAAAACAAAAAAGTACTAAAATAATTAAAAGGATTACAATAAATAACTAAAGTAAATATTAAATCTATAATAAAATACTTCAGTGAAGAAAAAAAACGTAGGTATGTAACACAAACTAATATTTTACAGATCTGTATAATAACTTTTCACGGTGTAAAATGGGTATTTTAAATACAGTAAAATATACAGATGGCTTTTAAATTAAGCTCGGACGATCATAATCCTTCTGGGGGGGATCGTGGCATGTAAACGTTTCAAAACACAATCCTTTATTAATCTATTCAAAGGCACCAGCATCTATTCACAATATGAGATAAACACTCAAAAGGAGAGCTGACAGTTTTACTTGACATTTTCGATTTTCTTACAGTTCCTGGAGTCTTATAGGTTTTGAATAAAAATAACAGGTCTGTCTTTCACATAAATTATGAACATTGCTCTTGAATTGGATATGAGAGCACATTTTCAAGACCGAGGACAACTTATCTAATTTAGCCAATTCGCTGAGTATTAACTTACATTGTGCATTTATATTGTTCATAAGCTTTCAAAGTCGCCGCACACATACCATTATTTGCTCCACAATGTCGATCTTTGATATATATATTTTTCCCTATTATTGAGTTCAACACAAGCATGTCGCTCGTGCGACTGCATATGTACTTCCGGGTCAGAGTTTAACGGTTTTTAGAAAGTTCGGCTCTTTCGAACATTTCAATTCACAGAACCGGTTCATAAACGAATTCAGTGAATCTTTTCTATGTCAGGAAGTAATTGCAGTAGTGCAGGTTCTTAAGGTTTCTGTTTACTGTTCATTAAGTTTTCGCTCGACGCCAGTTTTATTATTATGGTATATCATATTTCAAATCCCATTTATGAACGATTCGTTCATGTCAGTTCCTGAATCAGTTGAACCGAATCATTGATTTGTTCAGGAATCGGATATCACTAGTAGTCGTGCTACATGTAACGTAAACACAAAAGTCTTAATACGTTCCCAGTTTTTTTTATTTTATTTTTTTATTAATTTATTATTAATAAATGGCTACTCGGATTATTTAAGGGCACTCGGTTTACTCTGCATGTTGTTTTTGGTGCTGAAGAAATGTTTGTTGTGGCTTTTTCAGAGGCTGTCAACCTACAGACACGTATCAGACTCCTACATAATAGTAATGAATCAACACCTTCTGCTATTTAAGTGTGTGTGCATTATAAACATATGTTTTGATGTTTGTCAAGAATTCAAGTGCGAGTGTAACAGTAAACGAATAATATCTTAAAGTTAAGCTGCGCGGTTTCTGTCAGTTTAAATATTTATGTACATGTGAAAGTGTAACGTTATCTGTGTTTCTCCGTGCACGCAGGAGTTATTCAGTGAGAGTTTGTGAGATACTCTGCCTGTTGAGCTGGTCTGCAGCCAGACTCTATTGGCCAACCTCGGTGATCTTACACCCCCAAAGAGCGCTGATCTGCTGCTGGATAAAGAGATCAAGGACAAGCGGGAAATGAGTTTATTCTTATATAATATATGTTAACAACACCTTGCCTTAATTTAAAATAATGTTACAACGTCAGAACATTGCTCAAAACCCACTTGTTTTGTAACCCACGAGGAGCATTTGCCTGTAGAAAAAGCTTTGAGATGCACGACATGATAAAATATATACTTAGAATGCAAGGAAAAGTCTTTAAGTGTCTGCAAAAACTAGTTTTGCTTTGGGACCAATTTTATATTGGACATCAAGTGGTAAATACAATAGAAAAATTGCTTATAGAACCAATGTAATTGTAGTATCACTAAAATGCTTTTATGGGTTTTATTAATATTTTGAATTAGTTTTTATTATTATTATTTCATTTTAATTTTAAAATTGTTGTAATTGTGTTGTTTTCATTAGCTACTTGTTTTAAAGTAAATAATATACATATAAAGTAACATATATCAAGTGTTTCCTCTGCAGCTGGTTTGCTATAAAATATGTTGTTGTGTAGCTATATTATTTCAGTTAATGTTTTTACTACAAGTATTGAAAAAACATTTTTTTTTTCATGGTTTTAATTTGTTAACTATATTAACCCTGTGTTGTATAAAGGTAAACTCCTTGAAATGTATGTAGTTTCAGAAGTGTTAATAACTTAAGGATTAATTTATTAATATTCATAATTTATGTAAGTTTTTTGTGATTACAGGGATTTATTTTTTTACTCAAAATATCAGTATCTGCCAAATAAAGCATTTTAGATATTAATATAACTTATAGACTATTCATCAAAGTTTCTGTGACCTTTCTCCATGTTCACTTTTCTAGTTGTAGAAATAAGTCTTTCAAAATTCCCTTATTGTATAATTATAATTCATCTTTGTATTTTCATATTTAGGTTTCCAGAGTGAACTTCTTTTTCCCCATGCAACCTGGTACTGGTGGCTGTCAAGCCCAAAGAAGCACAGAGCTGAATGAAATAACATGCACTAAGATACTAGAATCCAACTTCTGAATTACAGCCACATAATTAGATTAACAGTAACATATTATGAATGAAATGCTTTTAAATGAACGGTTTCACAAACCATCAGACATTTGGGAACTAAAATAAGAGGTCTGATTCTCTGTTTTCCAGAGTGACTCATTAATGGCTCATTGTCAGCCATTTTTTCCCATCATGCTTGCTTTCACACATAACCAAAAACTGTGCCACATTTTAAATGAGTTTTTGTCTGAGTTAGAGAGAGGGAAATTCTTCAGATTCTAAACTTTTAATATATGTTTTTTTTTTGTATATATATTTTAACCATCCTAAAAATATATATTTCAGTCAAACTGTTTTGTGTTTTTTCATAATTGTCACACTGGATTTATTGCATGAAATTTTCTCAATTTTATTTTTTAAGGCACAGGATTTATATTATACTGGGCAAATTTGCTGTTGTCTATGGTTAACCTCTATTCAGTATTCAGACACAGAATCTACTGTACAGGTGCTGGCATTATAATTAGAATATCATAACATACTTTTCATGTTCATACTTTTCAGTTGGCCAAGATTTCTAAAAATCCTTTCTTTTTATTGGTCTTAAGTAATATTCTAATTTTCTAAAATACTGAATTTGGGATTTTCCTTCGTTGTCAGTTATAAGTCAACGAAATGATTATATCTACTGTATGACCGCAGGTGTATGAATGCTTGATCTGTAAATAAAAAGTTTAATGTTAAGGCCGACATGTCTTTTTTAACCTATAGATGGCACTCTTACAACAAAGTCAGGTCCAACCTGGAAAGGCCCCATGATATCTCTAGTACTTATAATTTGCTGCAGTGACAAAGATGCGCATTTTAAAACTTAGAGAAATTAGAAGCGGTGTTGTATTAAAATGATTCATTAAAACAAATGTAAATAATTTTATTCCATAATTACAATTAATAACTTTGTTCTTCAGGATTTACATAACTTATAACTGTTCTACTTAAGTGATAAGGTTTAAAATTATTTCGCACTCTTTATTATTTAGGACACTTCCAACATTTAAGGATTTTTCCCAGGTCTGGAGATCACTTTCAGAATTCCCTCATTATATTTAGGTTTGCCAAGACTGTAAGAAGTGGGAATCCTGCTGGCTCTTAAACAAGAATAAATTATCAAGAGAACAGAGGAAATACAGTATGATGACGGTTTAAATCTTGATGATAGGTTTTAACTTATTACATGTTTTGTTTTATTGCAAATCATTAAGCAATCTTGCTGCCTTTGGCTCCATACAAAAACATTGAACTGTTAAGTGTGCACAAGATGCACTGCCAAAACTGTACTTTCCATACCCACGCTTACTAGTCTGTATGTCACTGGAGTCTTTATTTCTGATAAATGACATTTTGTAAATGTTATCACACAACTGAAGAGAGACATGGAAGACAATTAATGCTTCATGCTCTCTTCAAAGAACTCATTACACGCCACTGTGAGAGCAGCCACCAGCACAACAAACTCCTGAAAGTCCACCTCTCCATCCCGGTTTTCATCCAAATCAGACATGATCTTCTCCACAACCATGGGGTCTTTACTCGCCTACAACAGGACACATAGTTATTCTTCTATTATGCATGTGAGCCATTAATGTTACTAAACGTTGTAGTGCAACATAACATGGCTAAAACTTACAGCTAAAAAGTCACTGAGTTCTCCCTGAAGCAAGCTCTTGAGCTCAGCTTTGCTTAGCTTGTACTTGTCTCCTTCTTTGGAGGAGTATGTGTGGAACACTTTAATCAGGCCTTCCATGGCATCTTCTAGTTTTGAAACCATGTTGTTGCTTTCCTCTTTAGAAAATGTATTCTGGCAGAAAAAAAAAAAAAAAAACATTTTGCAAGTCAAGTCTACATCTGAACAGCATGCAGGTATTTTAGTGGACTATCTGCTCATTCATTTATATGCATTTTCTGCATTTAATAAATGCATGAAAATGCACTCAATTATGGTATTGTAAAAATCCATAGCCCTTTTTTATTATTAAAAGCAGGCAAGCTACTGCACAGACACCTGCTGACCCCAGGGGCCTCTCCATCCCTCTAAGAATGAGGTTACACAGCCACTGAGGAATTTAATATCGGTGAGCGAACAGGCCTTTTGGCATTCGCAAGCTGATGACGATCATGAAGGAAATGGAAGACAGGTGTACATCAATTATTCAGTTAGTCTTTTGTATAAACTAAAGGCTCCGATGGTCTGTTTATCCACCATTAAGAAAGGTAGGCCTTTTATTAAATGGCTATTAAATCTAAATCTCAAGTAGAATTGGTCAATATTGAAGACTTTAAAACACTGAATTAGGAATTACGATCAAAACAACTAGACTGTAAAACAATCCATTAATGAGCTAATGAACGCCAACTTAAATTCGGCGATATTAAAGTGAGTTTAATTAAAGCTGATAGAAGAATCACTCATATTGGTCACAACATGCGATCCTATTAAAATGCAAATACATCCTTATTATCTGTGCCAAATAATAATGTAAATAAGTCACTCTTAACATAGATTAACCTTTGACGTCAATATTTATCTTTAAGTAGCATTTATTCTTAAACCATTGTCAACTTTGTTTACAATTAATGGCGTAGGCTATATAAAATACTTTCATAAAGTTGTTGTAATCAGCATTAATAAGTCTATAAAAGAAAGAAAACTATCATTATCAACTTACCTAGACAAAGAAGTGGCAACTAGTGCTTGAAAAGTTTCTTGTGCTCATTCATTAAATAGCGTCCATTCACCTGGCCAAGTAGGCGGGGCTTCTTCCAAACGCAGCCCGCACGTCTAATGACGTCACCAAACACGCTCACACAATCGAAGATGCGCTTAAATACATTATTAGATCAGTTGTTCTCAAACCTGTCCTGGAGTGCCCTCCAGCCCTGCACGTTTTGTATGTCTCCCTCATCTATTACACCTGATTCAACTCATCGGCTCATTGGTAGAAACTGCAAGACATGAAGTGGATGTGTCAGATACAGGGAGACATACAAAAGGTGCAGTGCTGGGGGTACTTCATGGAGAGGTTTGAAAACCACTGCATTAGATGATATCTCATGTTTAAGTAAATAAATCTGTAACTATGCAAAAATCTTTTTTTTTTTTTTTACGGTTCACAGTGGAGCACTACACATGCTTTGGGGTTTTTTGTGATATGCAACCAGGTGCCATGGGATTGACTATTAATTAACCCAGTCAAAGATACAATGAATTCACAAAGCTATAATTTTGATGATTGCTAATTTGTCAGGAAAGACTCATCGCTTTGTGATGTTTAGTCATGTGCTGAAACTTGGAGCATGACTCTCGAGGCCAACTAGTGAATTCCTGGCATCATTAAGTCTCAGATCTCACCCGAGTAGCCTACTCGCTTTTCATTTTATTAAAACATTTTTTCGGTTAAATGATATCGGTGTCAGGCTAAAGGAATCTGATGTTGTGCAATGTAATGAGGTAAAGTAAGGCATGTTTGTGGTTTGTTGGCGTTTCATTATCATAGTAATAAATGTGAGTAGAATTAATCTATAAATGACATTATAAAATTGTATTTGTTTTACAGAAAACATTTTTTTGTTAACTAAAATTAATACAAAAACATTTCCACTACTTGAAGCAAAAGAAACATTAACTAAAATAAATTTAAATATAAAAAAACCTTGTATTATTTTATTTCAGCTAGCTGCCAATGCTAACGTTTTTATTTTTTATTTAGCTTAACCTGAAGTACTTACATAATAAAAACTAAATAAACTAAAACTATGTACATAAGCATAAAAAAAAAGTAACCTAATAAAATCACAAAAAAAAAAGACTAAAAAGCACAAACATAAAATATAAAAACTACTTCAAAATATTAGGAAAAACTGTAATACTATATCACTGATATTGAAATAATACTAAAGTAAAAGCAGTACCACCCACACCAACACACACAAAATATTGATGACCAAACTTCTACCACATTTATTATCACTCTGAATGTTTCCACACACACACAAAAAAAAGTCACATGAGAAAGTAAAACTATAAAACTATAACAAGGCTGCAAATCGGATAACATGATGCATCATAACTTCTTGTTTATTTGCAAGGATCCATCTGTTCAGTAAAATACATTTTATGATTCACCATTTACAACTATAGACCAGACATAAACACATCATTACTGGAGTTGAATGTGAAGTTAGCTGTGGGGTTATCAATCTCGGAGTGAGGGGCACACGTTATGATTAATCCAGATCATAAAGAATAATAGAATGACAGTGAAATTATATACCAACTGCTTTGACATAGAGCAGCCATTAATATCATTAATAAGAAACATTTTTAAAGAGGTCTATTAAACTGTGACCAGTATAGATTTATACAGTATATATATATATATATATATATATATATATATATATATATATATATATATATATATATATAGTCTTTTTAAAAGAATGATACTATTTTGTGTGGTAACATGACAACTTCATCATAATATAATTTTTCATAATATGATCTATTCATAGTCCTGACATCACCATCATTTTTTATTAGTTCCATGTAGAATAATGGAAAAAAAGAAGATATTACACTTTTAATCACAAATTCAGATACAAAATACATTTATATGTAAAAATTTGAGACATTTAAAAGTCTGAAAAGAGTATTTACAAAAATTCCAATATTTTCATTAAAATATCTTAAGACATTATTTAAAGACACAATTACATACTGGCATAAGGTGAGGGAACAGTATAGCAGTTCACTACGCTAATTAAGATAAGTATATATACTTAAGTACATAGAACTGTATTGATTGTCAGAGTGAGCATGTGTTGTTGTGTATGCTATGGGCTACTAGGTCAGTAAATGACTGTCTAGATCGGTTTGTTTTGCTTACTGACTGAACATATGAGTCAGAATGATCTTTTTCCAATCTTTCTGCAACCAATGAGTCAGACAAACCAGTTTAAATGATTCTTAGCTTAACATCAATGCAGATCAGTTACCATGAAGCACGTCATATTTTGAATGTTGGGAAAATAAATGATGCATGTTCTGTCTGGTCATCTCTGCCAATGATATATTATTTATGTCTTTCAAGCAAGTTCTTTTAAAGTTGGTTGGCATCTGTTAGAAGGCTGATCATTGATTTGGTGGCCATCTTCATCTGTAGTTTTAGTATCTGCAGAACTCTGGTCCTGTGGCAGCTCAATCAGGGAGACAGACCTCACTGAAGACAGGCGGCTATGACGGCTGGTCGTGCGCTGTCTTGTTATGTTTGGTTTGCCCAGAACACTCCTCAGCTGGACCCAGAAAAAGCTCTGTTCTGTGGGCTGCTGGGGCCACTCTAGGTAGGTTTTGGTATTGAGCATCTTTTTGAGCTTGCAGTATTTACTTGGAAGAGATGTGGGATCTATGGGCTCCTTCAGAATCAGGATGACATCACTGAATGTCTTGCCAATGGCCCGTTGTTGGGCGAAGTAGAGCTCGTAGTTGCACCACTCACTGTTCACAAAGTTCCGTGACAACACGAAGATCACCTTAATAACAAGAAAACATGTTAGGATGCTGTTTTGAATTTTTTTGTCCACATTTTGTTGCTTTGTTTGCCTTCTCTGAATTTTTTGGGGGTTATTTTATATGATGCTCATTTCCACCTCAGATTAAATAAAATAGAATAAGATAATTGTGAGAAATGTAATGTAATACAAAGTTGAGAATATAAATAAAGCTACACTTGGAACATTTACATTTACATTGTGTGATATAAAGTTACAAGTGTCAGATATGTGGAATAATCATGTGGCGTCACACTGTACATAACTGTACACAAACTGGAATTTCTATTTTATCTATTTCTATTCAAAGAAATCCCCTTTGGGAAAAAAAATTCACAGTTTCCACAAAATATTAAACGGTACAATTGTTTTTACCATTAATAATAATAATAATAAAATATGAGCATCAAATCAGCATATTATTATAATAATTTATGAAAAACCATGTGACACTGAAAACTGGAGTAATGACTTCTGAAGATTCAGCTTTGCAGTCACATGAAAAAGCCACATTTTAAAATTTAATAAAATATGAATCCGTTATTTAAAATCTTAATATTTCACACAAAGTTATTGCTATTTTTTATCAAATAAATACAGCCTTTGTGAACATGAGACTTTTTCCAAAAACATGATAAAAATCCTAACCACCTAAATTGGTAGTATATGATGTTGTGAAATATGAAGTCATCGTTATGGGAAATAAGGTTGCAATTGTAAAATATATATAGAACATTTAATTTTTTTTTACTCTGAGATGGAAATAAGCTTCTATAATTTGAAGGCTTAGATATTTACGTGCAAACTACACTTTTGTGATTTTGGATAATCCTTATTCTGAGAATTTGAAGAATGCCGACATTGCATGTTTCTTTGTAAACAGGCATCTTTGAAGAATAGAAATGTGTGTGGACGCACCTTGTGACTATCTTCAATGTTCTCAATGATGTTGTCAATGATCCACTTCCCTGGAGTGAAGTCTCTTTCATGGATGCAGAGGCGGTAAGGAGGCTTAGAATTCTCTAAACAAGGGAGCAGCTGGTTTCGTACCCAGTCTGCATCCACGTGGCTGTAAGAGATGAAAGCATGAAAGGTGTAGTCCACAGCCTCACCTGAACCTTCTTTATGGGCCCTGTACTTGGCTCTGATGATTTGGTATGTGGTTTTTATGTACCATGGCACGTGAAAGATGTAGCACAGAAGCATAAGACCAAGGACAACAACCACTGTTGTTGACACAGAGATGATGATAACGAGTGTAATATTACAGGCTAAATGACCAGGGAAGTATTGTGATACCATTGTGTTGAGAAGGTGCTCGGGATGGTAACACTTGTAGTTGTCTGGCCAGTCTGTGATGCTCACCATGCCCTTGTTTGTGGTTTCCTGTATGAAGGTATAGAGATCACAGATACAGTGGTATGGGTTGTTGCCTGCAGTCAGGACACGTAGGCTAGGCATGTCTTTAAAAGAAGTCATGCTAACAAGTCCAAAGGAGTTTCCATCTAAAGCGAGCGTCCTCAAGTATGGATTCCTCCAGCCGGAAGGAATGAACTTGATCTTGTTGCCGCTGAGGAGGAGCTCGGTCAGATTGGATGCCTTAATAAAATAGTCCATGTCAAGCTGGTCTAGGCTGCTGTATGAAAGATCAAGGAAGCTTACAGAAGTGGGAAGGCACTTAAAACTGTTGCTCGTCAGACTATTATGATGAGCAATTACTTTGTTAATGGTCTGTCTCCAGTAACAGACACGATTTCCCGTATATTGCAACTGGTTGTGGCTCATATCGATTGTAGTCAGCTTGACAAAGTCTTTGGTCAGAGATGCCAAGTCACTGAGGTTGCTAAGTCGATTACGGCTAACGTTAAAGGTTTCAAGCTTGTGCAGTATGTTTGTAGTGTCACATAGCGGGTTATAAATATAACTGTCCCTAAGCTGGTTGTTAGAGATGTCCAGAAGTCCAACACTTTTCATCTCCTGCCACGAATCGCACGGCACGCTGTTGAAGTTCACATTCCATACAATGAATTGGCGGACATGATTGAGCCAGGTAAAGCTCCAGTCGAAGCGCATTATATCTGGATTACTGATGTCCCTGTGGAACAAAACAGGAAGATCAAACCAATTAAGAAGATGAGAACGCCTCTAATAGATAGAAATGAGAATCATAAAGAATTTAGTCATTCATGTTTCAATTCCTCTTTAATGATTCTGATTCCTTGATGGTTCCATTAATAATTAATTTTGTACTTTTAATGAATAATATAATAATTGTTGGGCAAAGAAGAGTTTGTAGTTGCACCATCTTTGTGACAACACAAAGATATGTGTAATTTGCTTAACGCATACCTTGATAATGACGTTTGTGTTTTTTAGTAAATTTGACAGATGTGGGAATAATAATACATTTAATATAATGTATAAATACAATAAAAAGAAATGCAATTCCACTGCCAAATGATGAGATCATTTCAATAATAAAAAGTTTCTTTATATGCGGTTTATCATGGCACTCTAAGATTTATATCAGATTGTAAACCTTCAGCTCATCATTGTACTTTGTATAACAGAACAGCTTGGCCTTTGTCTATCAGAGGAAAAATGCAGTGGTATTTAATCATTCATAAAGTCATCTTGGGATGATGCCTTCATATCTTTGTTGTCTCATACAACGGAAAAAAAATGTTGAGAAATATTTCCTTCCTCCTCAATATTGTTATACTCTCTCGGTTCCTTGTTCTAACTGAACTGGGTGAGAAGGCATTTATATATGCAGCACAGTCTAACTGGAATCTGAAAGCTGAAATAACAAACTTTGCTGTTTTTGGATCATTTTTAAAACATTTATTAGACAATTGAAAGATGACATTTAATTTTTCTTGGTCTGGTTTTGTTTTTAAAATTTGTGATGAAACTAATTGTATTGCTGCCCATTTTGGACAGGACACTCCTTTAAAATATATTTTTATTCTCAGAGAGGTTTTCCATGTTAAATAAAGGGTAAGAATTTCTTGCATAATACGTTTTTAACTTTTAAAGACTTTACGGCCTTAAATATACATTACACCAGGAAATATGTGGTAACATATTTAATTGTTTTATTTTGAAGAAAAAATAAAGACACATATCTTTATAATATGAACAACCAGTCAGTGAAAGTCACTGAAAGTTTCAGTTAATTGTAAGTTACAGTACATGTACAGTATTTGATTCACTAATATATATATATATATATATATATATATATATATATATTAGGGGTGTAACGGTTCACAAAATTCACGGTTCGGTTCGATACGATACACTGATGTCACGGTTCGGTTCGGTTCGGTTCGATACGTTTTAGATACAGCAAAATGTAAAAACATCTCAACTTTTCAGAATGCCGCAAGCGCACCGCGGGTCATGTGACAAGAACCAACCAATCAGCTTCATCCTTTCCCGTAACAACGTTGAGAGCTCAGCCAAGATGAAGGAACAGCTGATCATAGTTGTATATGGATTGCAATTTTGAAATAAATTCAGTAGCAGAGCTACTGCAAGCGATTTTTAGAGCTGCAAATCCATTTATCCTTCGCTGAAATTTCCGCGTCTCATGGAGAGAGCACGTCATTGTTGCTTAGCAAAGACAGACGCCTCAGGAGAAAGACGCGCTTAGCGTTTTCCATGCGTTTTTAGGCACGATATGTGAACGGCCCCTAAGGCGCTCGCTCACTCAGCACGCGCTGAAGGCTCGTTGCAAAATGTCTAATGCATTTAACAGACCAGAAATATAAGATCCTAAAATAACCAACAGGTCTGGTGTTTGGGTTGGATTCCCTGTAAGCTATAGTGTCTAAATGCTGCAGGGATAGTTTGCTGTGTGCATGTTTCTCCTTTTTTTCGTCTTTTCCCAGATAGTACTGACGCATATATCCCAGATATTCCCGCTGTTTTTTTTTTTTTTTTTTTTTTTGTAATCCCGCTGGTGTACCCTGTCATGTTGCAGATGCGACATACTGTTGTTTTTTTATCCACCACTCTCTTGCCATCACCATTATAGCTTAAAGGGAATCCAAAGTGCACCCAAACACCAGACCTGTTGGTTATTGGGGGATCTTCTCATTTCTAGTCTGTTAAACGCATTGGCTATTTTGCAACGAGCCTTCAGCGCGTACTGAGTGAGCGAGCGCCTGCTGAGTAGCCTAACATAAACATATAAGATGGTGTTTTTTTCTTCTTCGGGAGTGTCAGGGGCGTTGCCTGTTACGTTGTTTGGGTTATTGGGCTACCTTGTTGAACGCATATCATTATATTTCTTTCTCTCTCTTTTTTTTTTTTTTTTTCAAATATAATTAATTACTCCAACGAACCGTTCGGTATACATAATGCGTACCGCGTACCGAACCGAAAGCGTCGTACCGAACGGTTCAATACGAATACGCGTATCGTTACACCCCTAATATATATATATATATATATATATATATATATATATATATATATATATATATATATATATATATATATATATATATATATATATATATATCTTAGTAGAGAAATTTGTTACAATGAAAAGGTAAAATAATCCAGTGTTTTGTTTTGTTTTTTGAAAAATTGAAAAAGTTCTAACATGAAACTAGGTCTCACTTTTTTGAATTTTACATTAAAAATACAACAACAACAACAACAACAAAAACGTAATATTAGGATAAATATTTTAGCATTTTTACATTTACATAGAAAAATATTGAAGTTAATATAACTTACGAGAGCACCAGCTTTTCCAAGGTCAAGTTCGTCACACTGGATCCCTGTGTTCTATTCAGTGAACGAGCAAAGTCGATGAACAGCAGTTCCAGGGCTTCGATCGAACTGATTTCCACATTTACCAGAGCCATTCTCATAACTTCCTCACTGAATTTACCTCGATAGAAGGTTAGGAGTGGAGTCTTTACATACTGCAGGCCATAAAAAATATCCTGTTTACCAGTATAGTACTGAAATTCAAAAAGGTTTCGGAAACGTAGCATATCAAAAGTCTTATTTGCCAGATCTTTCAATATCATAGGAAGTATATCTGTTTTTTTGTCAAACGCTATATCGAGCCACAAGTTTTTTGTGTTAAGGTAGCTGAAATACCCAGGTTCATAACTTTTAAAACCAGTGCCAGTTTTAATAGCAAACTTGTCCAATGAAATGTTCTTCAACACAGAAATGTCACGGCTTCCCAAACTACTGACCAGGGGTCCACCAATGGATAGCATTTTTAACTGGGTAAACTTCAAAAAAGAAGCATCCAGAGATGCTTGACTGTACAAATTATTGGACATTTCTAAATCCTTCAAATTTTTGAGTGGCTCAAGAGCTTTAAATGGAATTTCTGTCAGAGAGTTATTAAATAAGTTTAGTTTCTCCAAAAAAACGTTTCCCTGAAAGGCATCATCCACAATCAGAGAGATGTTGTTGAAATTAAGCTTGAGGACTCGCAAATGACTAAGTTTGAAAAAATCTTGTTTGCTGATGACCTGTATGGTATTGAAAGACAGGTCGAGCTCTTCCAGAGAGGCAGGCAGATATGTTAGAGGCACATGGTCCAGCCGTAGACCTTTACAGTCTGCTGAACGCCTGTCAGATGTTATTGTACAGGGCAGCTTGGCTTTAGCTGGTTTAATGTGCACAACTGCCTGGAGGCTGAGAAGAAAAGCCATTGAAATAAACATTCTCATGGGCATTGCTTAGATCTGAAACAAAGGATGTGGAAAAATATTTCCGTTATTAGAAACCCAACCTTTCAGTTTATGTTAGAATAATAAAAATGCTTAATGACATGCACATGGTACAGCAAGCAAATCAAGCTCAGAATTCACTTAAAATATGCCTTGTTTACTGGAAAAGATAAGAAATTATTTTAACTACAGTATATTTATATATGTAATCGCTATGTAAGCATGCCTGACAATGAGGAAATGATAAAGTTGGCAGACAATAAATGGTTCAATTCAGTCGTGAATCAGTCATAGTGTCAGTTTTCAGTTTCAAAAATCAAATGTTTTCACAATACACCTAGTGTTCAACAATGTCTAATGTTGATGTTTGAAAATGTGAGCATATCTCAAAATCAATCCTAATGTTGCCATGCAAATATGAAAAAATGTCAAACATCCTGTTTAAAGGGGTCATATGACTTTGCTAAAAAGAACATTACTTTGTGTATTTGGTGTAATGCAATGTTTTTATGTGGTTTATGATTTAAAAAAAAACATTATTTTCCATATAATGTACATTATTGTTGCTCCTCTATACCCCGCCTTTCTGAAATGTGTAAATTAATAATTAATAAAATAAGCTCATCGTTCTGAAAAGCAAGGTTTACGCCAAGCTATCCGATGCATTGTGATTGGTTGAATACCTCAAGTGTGTGACGGAAATGTTATACCCCTTAGCTACTGTAATGACAAAAACAATAAGACCCATTACAAACAAGGCATTTCTTGCATCCAGGGGAGACATAATTACAGATTATAATGACTTATTCTGTTTTTTATGTGTTACGTTGTGCATTGCACTGAGTAAACATAAAACCATGTCTGATCAGAGAAACAATAAACACTTCACTGTTAAAAACTCGTGTTTGAATCATCAGTGGCACATCCTTTAAATATGTAAACATACTTATAGACTGTGAGTCAGAAGCACGAAACTGTCCTTGCAAAGTTGGAACTGCCCCACTTTATAGAAACAGACACCGTATTGTAGGCCTCTCTCCCAGGAAACCATCCTCGTCCTTCGTAAAATGTGCTGCTCACATCTGAATATTTGGGTTGGACTGTTCTGGAACAGTGTTTTTAAGACAATTTAACCACTGATTTCTAGTTGTGTCCTCTTTTGGAAGGCCAAGCAAAGTAGAATCGCTTTTACAACGAAGTTACGCCTACTTTCTTTGTGTGAACATTTGGGCGGTGTTATGCAAATCTTCCCACATCGTGACGTAGACATGTGGGGACTTGTTAGAACGAGCCATTTCAGGTAGCCATGGTTGACTCTTAACTTTTTTAAAGAATATCTTTTTGGATTTGAGACTTTTAGTCTTTGCAACTTTACAGATCTTCTTTATGCACCAAGAGCTTGTAACACTCCAAAGAGAAAGGACATTTTTCATTTGCATCATATGACCCCTTTAATAGTTATAGACTTTATTTTACATTATTTCTTTACACTATAAAAGATCATATCGCATGCAACAAATAAAAAAAAAGAAAAAAAAGAAATGTTTTACCTTTTGCATGAGAACCTGTAGTTTCTCAAAGTCTGGGTTTGTGGAGGAAGCAGCGATCCACAATAAACCTTCCAATTTCATCTGTTGGAAGGAGTGATTAGTCAGTCAAAATGTCTTTAAGAGTCCAAATGAGAGTGTCAAGAATATCAAGAATAAGCTACAGTTCATACTCACATGTCCAATTAGCCCCTTATCCTTCCTGGAAGAAAGCAGCAACATGTGACCATTCCTTCTTTAAAAAAATATGTTTATGGTAAAAGAGTAAAATAAATTTGTCATACTGTCTAAGCTGTTTGTGTGAAGCAGCGTAAAGACATAGCTGGCATGTGTCAAAGCTAGTATAAGAGGTTTTATCAAAAGGAAAAATTGAAACGCGTTGTTGTAAGTGGAAGTGTCCCAACATGCTGTCCCTTACCACAATATTGATGTGAAAGCTTGCCATAACATAACAAAATTTTCATTTTATGGATTAATAAAGAACCCCTTTCAATAGTCAGGTATCTCACCTTTATATATATATATATATATATATATATATATATATATATATAAAAAAAATATTATATATATATATATATATATATATATATATATATATATATATATATATATATTTTTTTTTTTTTTATGTATATATATATATATATATATATATATATATATATATATATATATATATATATATATATATATATAATTTAGAGTCTAATGTGGACTTATTTCCTTCTCTCTCACCCTCTCTGTCACACACACACACATACTTATAAAGTCAGTTTAATAAATTAAATAATGGTAGTTTTGTTTTGAATCTGAAAAGTAAACGTATTGCCACTTGGTTAACTGCTAGTTAGTCAAACTGTCTTTATATAATGGCTATGTTTTTGCAACTCAGTTCAGTAAACTTTCACAGAAGTTAACAGAAGTAGACTATTATTAATTTTATCTGTCTTGATTTAATTATTATTAGTAGTTCAAATGTATTGTAATAATTAACCAAAACGTTTTTTTTTTTTTTTTTTTTTTACTATTCTTGGTTTTTATACAGCCAGTTTTACTTATTTGAAGTCCCTATCTGTGCACAAATAAAATAAAGAAATTGCTAAATGATATTTAAGAATTTTAATTACATGTAAGTGAATGTTGCAACCATCCTCTGTTAAGGTGCTATAAATTGTATGTATATTATCATATGTACATGTTACAGCAGTGTAGGTGGGTAGCTTTAATGTAGGCTATTAAAATTTTGGCTTTCCAATACAAAACTTCTCTGAGAGACTGAAGGAAATGCAAAAACTGTTAACAACCATACCCTCTCTCCCTGCCTACACTACTCAGCTTTGTACTCAAGCAAACATAAAGCCTATTTGACCTGGGTGAAAAAAAAAAAGCACACCTGTTCAAGAGTCCTTCATCAGTCAAGAAGTATTTGGGGATGTCAAGTCTCGCGAAAATTCACTATTCAGTGTTTGGTTAGGTTATATCGCACTTAGCCTACACTAGAATAAATATTGTGCTAATAAAAACGAGCAGGAGGGATACAATCGAAGAGGAGGGATAAAACGGTGTTTATGAAGTTGTTTCCGTTAGTACACGAGTCTTTAAGATTTGATTAATTTGATAAACGTTTAAAAGACAAGCAAACACGCTTGTGCAAACACAGGTGTAGTTTAGTTAGCGACTGTTAGCTACATACGGACCAATAGATTTAAAGTCGGTAGATAATTTTGCAGAAGGCAGATAGCCTATATCAAAACAACGTATAACATGCCCCGCTCTTTTTTATAATATATAAGACAAATTAATGCTCACCTCTGTCGATGATCTGAGGGGAAAAACGAGTTTTCAATCCTTCTAACTCCTAACTCGACTCTCATAAAGTTGCTCCAGACGTTCCCCGCAGTGGACACTTCAGATGTATCAACAAAAATGTTCAGGGTAAGTTTGAGCACATCGTATCAACTTTCACCGAGTTCCTTCCTTCAAGCGGTAACGTTCCGCCCTGTAATGGTTCAGCTGTGTTAAGAGGACGGCTGTTTTGAGAAATGAATCTCATTTAAAGCATAGTTCACCCAACAATGGAAATTCTGTCATCCTTTACTCACCCTCATGTCGTCCCATTCCTGTATGCTTTTCTTCTTCGACCAATTCAGTTTAGACATACAGGTGCTGGTCATATAATTAGAATATCATCAAAAAGTTGATTTATTTCACTTATTCCATTTTAAAAAGTGAAACTTGTATAATATATTTATTCATTACACACAGATTTATATATTTCAAATGTTTATTTATTTTAATTTTGATGATTATAACTGACAACTAAGGACAATCCCAAAATGAGAATATTAGAATATTGTGAAAAGGTTAAATATTGAATACACCTGGTGCCACACTCTAATCAGCTAATTAACTCAAAACACCTGCAAAGGCCTTTAAATGGTCTCTCAGTCTAGTTCTGAAGGCTATACAATCATGGGGAAGACTGCTGAACTTGACAGTTGTCCAAAAGACGACCATTGACACCTTGCACAAGGAGGGCAAGACACAAAAGGTCATTGCAAAAGAGGCTGGCCGTTCACAGAGCTCTGTGTCCAAGCACATTAATAGAGAGGCAAAGTGAAGGAAAAGATGTAGTAGAAAAAAAGTAATAGGGATAACCGCACCCTGGAGAGGATTGTGAAACAAAACCCATTAACAAATGTGGGGGAGATTCACAAAAAGTGGACTGCAGCTGGAGTCAGTGCTTCAAGGACCACTATGCACAGACGTATGCAAGACATTGGTTTCAGCTGTCGCATTCCTTGTGTCAAGCCACTCTTAAACAACAGACATTGTCAGAAGTCTTGTCTCACTTCAGAAAGGACTGGACTGCTGCTGAGTAGTCCAAAGTTATGTTCTGATGAAAGTACAGTTTGAATTTCCTTTTGGAAATCATGGTCCCAGAGCCTGGAGGAAGAGAGGAGAGGCAAACAATCCACGTTGCTTGAGGTCCAGTGTAAAGTTTCCACAGTCAGTGATGGTTTGGGGTGCCATGTCATCTTCTGGTGTTGGTCCACTGTGTTTTCTGAGGTCCAAGGTCAACGCAGTCATATACCGGGAAGTTTTAGAGCACTTCATGCTTCCTACTGCTGACCAACCTTATGGAGATGCTGATTTCACTTTCCAACAGGATTTGTCACCTGCACACAGTGCCAAAGCTACCAGTACCCGGTTTAAGGACCATGGTATCCCTGTTCTTAATTGGCCAGCAAACTCACCTGACCTTAACCCCATAGAAAATCTATGTGGTATTTTGAAGAGGATGATGCGATTTATTCCAGACCCAAGAATGCAGAAGAGCTGAAGGCCACTATCAGAGCAACCTGGGCTCTCGTAACACCTGAACAGTGCAACAGACTGATCGACTCCATGCCATGCCACATTGCTGCAGTGATTCAGGCAAAAGGAGCCCCAACTAAGTATTGAGTGCTGTACATGCTCATACTTTTCACTCGACCAAGATTTCTAAAAATCCTTTCTTTGTATTAGTCTTAAGTAATTTTCTGAGATACTGAATTTGGGATTTTATAATCATCAAAATTAAAAGAAATTAACATTTGAAATCTATCAGTCTGTGTGTAATGACTGAATATACAGTAATATGCAAGTTTCACTTTTTGAATGGAATTAGTGAAAGAAATCACATTTTTGATTATATTCTAATTATATGACCAGCACCTGTATAGGTAAGCTTCTTTATCATCTCTCTACAGTTTGGTACAACATAAGGTTTAAAATGGTAGTCCACCCAAAAATAAAAGTTATGTCACTTACACACCCTCATGTTCTTCTGTAGAACACAAGATATTTTGAGATATATGGGAAAAGTGTTGTTTTTTTTTTTTTTTTTTGGTCTGTTCAATGGAAACCAAATGAAGATAACCAAAACTGTTAATTTGCCAATTTTCTACAGAATATCTTGTGTGTCTTTGAAGAAGAAATTATTGTAAATAGACATTTTTAAATGTGTAACGGATTAAATCGAAAAAAGAAATACAATTTTGGGTGAACTGTCCCTTTAAATATCTGTTACCACAATTAGCTCACTCTTTGCCTTTGCCAAAGACATCTGCTAAATTAACATGTGACCACATGTTGAATGCTTATTGCCAAGGAAATTCCCTCATGCTCTTTCTACATTGTGTAGCCTTATGCCATACACTCTTAAAAATAAAGCGTCTTTACAATGCCATAGAATAACCTTTTTGTCTAAATGGTTCCATAAAGAACCTTTCTGTTTCAGAAAAGGTTCTTTATGGTGAAAGAATGTTCTTCAGATTATAAAAAGGTAAGAAAGAGATGCTGTAAAGAACCTTTGACATTATGGCATCACTTGAAGAACCTTTTGAAGCGCCTTTATTTTTAAGAGTGTATTACAGCTTTTTAATGGTTTAAATGTACTCTTTCACAGATCATCGGTGCACTTTTTTGTCTTTATTTAAACTCCTTTAGTAGTAATTTATATTCAAAAATGCTTTTTGCATGTTCTCTAATGTTTGAACATGTTGACTCGAAAGGCAACATTTAACCCTAAATTGCAAAAAAGCATTTTGTACCACATATATGTTAAAATAGTGTGTGTGTGTGTGTGTGTGTATATAAATATATATATATATATATATGTGTGTGTGTATATATATATATATAAAATATATATATATATATATATAAAACACTGATGAACAATACAAAACAAAATTAAGTAGATTTTTTGTTATTTATTTTAATGCACATTTTCAGGGAAACATTTAATGTATTATTCAATGTTTCTGTATTTTACAATGTCTTCAGTCCCTTTAGAAAAAAACTGCTATGACATTTGGTAACCAGTTATAAATATTAATTATTAAGTGCAAGCTTACACAACTGCAAGATGCTTTTGAACAGTAGACCATGCTGAGTGTCCCTACATGAGAAAACACTCCCTGCCTCGGGCAAAAAAGAAAAAAAAATGGCATAGCAAATGACAGACAGAAAATAAAAACACAAATTACCTTTGCAAACTAGTTACACAGTAAAAAAATAAATAAAAACTAAACATATAACCGTTGTTTACAGACACAGGACCCTGTCTCGCTTACACTGCCTGAAGTATTTTAGAGTGTGTGCATGTGTCTAGATATATGTGTGTCAGAAAGGTAAACGTTTGGCTTCAAAGCACAGTGGAAAATTTAGAAAAGCTCTTTGATGAAAATTACACAACATTGGTTTGGCACTGCAACGTTCCTTCATTTAGGCCAAGAGACAGAGGTACGAGTACAGAGAGAGGGTGACAGTGCTGTGGCATTCAGCATGCAAACAGAAGGGTAGCACACACTAGCATAAATAGGTAATGCACTAATGCATAAACCAACACTGCAGTCAGGTCCCTGGTCTATTTACATGGCTTTCATTTATGACTCTTAAGTTTGCAGAAACATCAACCTAGAGATATGGAAATAAAAAAAAAAACGGCTCCTTTTAGTTTAGGTTTAGCAGATTATATCACCAGCAGAACAAGAAACGGAGTGACACAAGACGTAACTACATAACTAAATACAAAAAAGAGTCACCGCATCCATCATCTGAAATACAATGCACTTCTGGTTAATTAGTGATCAATTCGTTCATAACACTCAATATTGCGAGGAAAGAACAAGGTTAAAGACAAAATTGGCATTTGGGGTCAGTTGCTCTGAGAGAGAGCAGGAGAGAAAAAACAGAAATAGTGGTGGGGTGTGTGTTAGGGGTGCAGATGACGATTAATAAGTGTGTTAGGTCGTTCCTGTATGAGCATCTTTTGTTTGTTCCTTTTTGTAATGTGTATAAGATAACCCCTATAAAGTTTTATCGGCTGAAGTCATGATCAAATGAAATGTTATGATGAAAAATGGGGACAGATTTACACTCTGAACACTTTAGTGCCGGATGATTGTTTAGATCCATCAGGAATACTTTCTATTCCCATAGGCAGCAATGGTGAAGAATGGCATATGCAGAGTATTACAATTAAAACATTATAATTGAGCCTCTGTACACTGCGACTACAAAATGCAGCTCCATGTTACATGTACTTAAACTTATTTCATTTGAATATAAAATGTTAAAATGTACTTCATGAGCATGAAAAGTACAGACATCAAGGATGCATGAGTGTTTATGCCTGTATGTTAAACAAATTGATGTATTGAGATAAACTGATTATAAAGGATTCTGGTTATTATTCCTTTCCACCCACTAAGCAAAAGCGTTCGAATCTGTGTCAGTTTTGTATGGATTTGTTTTCCAGTTCTCATTTCTAATTGTTAAGTGATTTCAAACTTGCTAAACAGGCGCAAACAAATCAACTATATGCAGTCCTGAAGTCGTGCTGAAATAACGTTCTGCTTCAGGTCGGAATGACTCAACGGAAAGATAAAGTCAGCAGATTCTGCAGGTTCTGCTTAGTTTGCAAGTTGTGCTTAGGATGTGACCCTTACAGCTTAAAAGGAACTCATCCTCGTTTTAAGGCTTCAAAGCTGTTCTAATGGCACACAATGGAAATTTGAAGGATTTATAACAGTATATTAACGTTTCAGCATGTACTCGCACATCTAACACATCTGTAACTCAGCAATTCTACATACCAACGAGAAGTAACACTTTAAAATAAGGTTCAATTTTGTTAAATCATTAGGTATATGAATAAAAAATGAACAGCATGAATTAAATTAATAAAATGTTAATTTCTTAATACATTTTAGCATCTCAAGTTCTTTACATAAAGAAACAACCAAACTCACCATGCCTAAAAAATGTCTGGGAGCATAAATCACAACAATCTGAAAAATTGCAAAAATGGTCTGCTGTGACTGAAAAGTTTTCCTTTGCTTTTTAAAGCAGTTTATTTGTTGTTGTTGCCTTTTTTTACCTTTATAATGTGCAGTCTATCCAAATGAACATTATTTAATATTTATCATGAACAATCATGAATTGACAACAAACTATATATTATATATTATATATTAAATAGTTGTAAATTAACCTAGGTTACTAAAAGCTGTAAAAGCTATTCATAGTTAGTTCAAGATACCCTATTCTTAACTAATGTAACTGAACCTTACTGAAAAGTGATGTCACTAAGAAAACTAATCAAGTTAAAAAAAACTGATCTGGATTTCATGTAATTTCATGAGTGTAGTTAGCAAAGAAGTTCTCTGAAACATCTGAATTATGGCACTAACGTTTTGCAAGCAATGTATTATGCAGTACAAATACAAGTAATGTATTAGATATTTAATATACAGTATATAAGTCTAAATGCTTTCAGGCTGATGGCATGAAATAGTTCACTTACACAAGTTTATGTTATACATAATAACACTGGAGTTTGGTATGATAGAGCATTTTGCAAAAAGAGACAATTTCAGGCATTTTCTTGGCCCTTTAAAGAAAAGAATAAACTAGTGATTGCTTTGAATAAGAAATAAGAAACACAGTTTATAAGAGACCAGCTGCTCCCCTGCACTTAAGTTGGACCGGCCTAGGTACTCATGCTCTGCTGATCTTAGAATTAAACTTCTTTCCTTTTGAGCCCCCGGGATTCATTGGATCTACAGGAGCCATTGTGCCGCACCAGCCAGCAGCAGAGCCGACCCCAGGGTGGAGGCTAGTGAGGCGGAGAGGGGCCCACCATTGAACACCAGCTTGTAGGACACCACCTCCTGTTGCAGGCCGCTCTCCTCCATCATGCAGCGGAAAACGCCCTCCTTCAGTGGCAGGTCAGGGGTCGGTGCCAGCACACATGAGGAACCGGAGATGGTGCAAGGATATTGCTTGATGCAGTTGTCTTTCTCCCAGCGGTAAGTGGCATGATAGGAACGCACGGGGCATGGTAACAGGACGGGTCCATCTTTATCCACTAAAACTTGTTTGGGGATGGTGGTACGTGCCTTAGGAGCTGTAGCCAAAGGATGACAGGAAATATTTTAGTGATGAAATCATTTTGAATACAAATATTTTTCTTTTATATATACACTACTGTTTAAAATGTGTGATAAGTACGATTGAGGAAGTCTCTTATGCTCACAGAGACTGAATTTCTTTGACAAGAAATACAGTAATATTATGCAATACTTTTAAATTTTAAAATAATGTAATGTTCTGTATAACATATTTTAATTGAAATGTATTCCTTTCAAAATTTTCAAAAGTCATTATTCAAGTTCAAGTTCTTTTTTTTTTTTTAGCCATGATCTTCAACAAAATAATAACATTCAATGCTGAATAGGAGCATGAGGAAGACATAGTCTTATAATTTCATTATAATTCATAATTAAAATTCATTATTTCAGTCTTCAGTGTCACATGATCCTTCAGAAATAATTTTTAAACATTTTTTTTTTCCCGGAAAGAAACAACCAATCAGATCTGCAGTACGTAACTTTTGTTTGTCTTCAAAGTATACACAATGTAAATAATGGGCAAGTACACCATGAATACATTTTCCAAACCGTGTTTTTAGTTTGTCCTGAATCACTAGTGTTCACCTATAATAAGTGTTTATATTCAGAGTATTTTAGATTGCTTCAGGGGTACCGCGGCGGAGTAACCCAGTACCTTTGTGATTCTTCATAGACATAAACAGAGAGAAGTAGCTCCGGCTACAATGTCCTTCCGCAATACGCAAGCAGTTCTGTTTATAGAGCGTCAAAAGTTACCACTTCTTAATAACAGACTCCACTGTGCTTCTAGGCATTGATAAAGATATTCCCAGATATCTTTCACAGTGCCTTGCCACCCATAGTTGATTGTTTGCTTCAGTTGCACTACCAAGGACTGAAATGCTCCAGGAAAGCTCTTTTCATGCTGAGCTAATCAAAATGATCACTGCTGATCACAGATGAAAGTCAAGTGACTTTGTTTGCCATTAAGAAGGTGATTAATAACACATGACTGAGTTTACAAGTAACTTTTTGGAGGGCGCAATTCTTTTGGTTCAGTCCCGGAACGAGCGCTGTTTGAACAAAAGCCAGAACAAATGCCGTAAAGGGTGTGTCGTAGTGATGATGCACGCAATTCTTTTACCAGGTGTTTTGAAGGTAGATCAGCGTTCACTGTAATCAAGCAGAGATCAGTTAGTTCCTCACTTTTTGCGCTGAATCTGAGATCGTTTACCAGCTTAAGTGAAAGTTAACGTGCCTAGCATTTTCTACTCGTACATTGCACATCACATTCTGATGTCACGTGTCATTACGGGACCTTTACGGGTTGTGTGTGAATGCATGCACATATTCCGGGTAATCACTGGCAGTGTGAAAGGGGCAAATTCTAGTGACCATGGAACAATTGCCGGGGCACATTACCCATGTATTTTCCGGAATGGCAGTGGGAAAGGGGCTTATGTCGAGTTGCACGAGTAAATACAGCTGGATAAATCAAAAACTGTGTCTGTCTTCATTTCAAGCTGCAAAGCAACTAAATGTGATTATTTTAAAGATGGATGATTCTTTTCAATACCCACTGTGTATAGAATCAGTGCAAAATTGGGTTAGAGTGGGAATTTGGGAAGAAGAGTCTGAAACTGTTTGGAAATATTTCAGATACTTCAGTCCTATAAAGTGTTCATAGATAAAACCAGAAAACTGCACCTTTAGAAGTCTTTTTGAGCAACCTACCTGTAACATAGCCACAGACCGAGGCATTGGAGTGGTCAAGGGTCTGAACAAGAGTTCTGATTTTTAAATTGGCAGAACAGAAAAATATGAAACTTGGGTTACTTCAACAGGAAAAACAGTAATGCATTATTGTTTTGGGATATTTGTGAGTCCATATCTACCCAGTGCCAAAGGTGTAGTCTGCTGGGATTGCAGTACATTTCTTCTTAAACACATCCCACGCACAATATGGATCTCGTGAAAGGATGCATTCCTGGCAGCTGGCTCCGTAACGACCACAATCAGCCAGGGGGATGCGCTGGACTTCAAGCTCTGTGCCAATATAGAGATGACCCTGGCACAAAGCAGAATACAGGGGTGAAAGGTGCCATCTGGCTCCTATCAAACACTATTTTAAGTATCTGTGTGAACGGCCTTTAAATAGCTTTCTCATAATAAAGTAAAAGAGTGATTCAAAGCTAAAAATAATTAGATTGCAGTGGAATAATATGTCCTATCACTGCAGGCTAGAATTGTCCTGTTTGAATGTGAGTTAGTGTCTTTAAAATGTGGGTCTCTACCTTTTTAGAGTCAATGGCCATGTTGATAATGGGACTATCATCATGGAACAAAGAGTACTGTGCTATGATAAAGGCTCCTTCTATGGCATGGAGCACCTTCAGGACCTTTCCCTTCTCTGGAAACATAGGAAAAAGTAGCATTGGAAAAGACACAAAAGCAACAATACAATGAGAAATGGGGTGCAAGATATTGGTGCCAATATTTGGTGATAGTAGAGTTTGTTTTTTTATCATTATATCTCAGTTTAAAAATATTTAAAAGTGCTGCTCATTCACTCTTTTTACATTTAGATTACCTTTGCAAGCTCGCTTAAAGTTTATCTTTAAAAACATTAATGATTTAATAACATTGTTAAATGTTATCTTTAGCAAATCTCAAAAAGAATATACTGTAAATTAATATGTTGCGATGCCTAAATTCGAAAGATTTTAGTTTTCATATTTTAGTCTATATTTATTTAGGCAAAATAGAATTTCTTTGGAATTCACAGTACCTGTGCCCAGATAAATGATGCTGTAGTGTTCATCATTGACAGCCCAGACTGTGTCTGCCACAATATGTGTGAAGTGGTCTTGAACTGGCAGGTCCAGAGGAGCTTCATCGACTGGCATGATCATGTTCTCAATCTCAGGGTGATCCTTGATCACAGTCAAGATCTTTTGGTTATTAGCGGAAGTGTTATTCCTAAAAGCACACTGGATAAAAGTGAAGCATACAAATTAGGTTTTGTAGATAGACTCAAAATTAATTTAATAAATGTTTAGAAAGTAATCATATGACTGTCTGTTGGCACATAATTTTGCTTTTGACTGGATAATGTTTCAGTGTATTATACCATTCCAGGACGGGGAGTTGATAAAGGTGAGTTGTAGCCCTTCAGATTGGATTTAGAAAAGGCTTGGTCAATCTCTTCAATGGAGTATGCACACACTACAGTAGTGTTCCTGTAAAATACATACATGTGGGAATGGATCTTAAAAGAATAACTCATGACAATTTTTGTAAGTGTTGTTATGGATTATGGACTCATGTTTTGGCCAATGATAAGTAGTTTTTATACAAACATGTAGCTTTTTGCATGAAAAGACATTTGATCAGCTGGAGTCATGTAGATTGCTTATGAATTATTGTGATGTTTTTATCAGCTGTTTGGAGGCTCATTCTGACGGCACCCATTCACTGCAGAAGATTCACCGGTGAGCAAGTGATGTATTGCTAAATTTCTCCAAATCCGTTCCAATACAGAAACAAACTCATCTACATCTTGAATGGCCTGAGGGTGTGTAAATGTTCAGCAAAATTTCATTTTGGGGGGAACTATTCCTTTAATCCAGCACAGATAAATGTTATGAGTCAAGTACAATAGCGTTGCACGGATATTAAAATTCAGAACAATACAGATAAAACAGTAATTATTTTTTACTTTTTTACCATCATGAAAATAGATAAATAAAACACTAAATATAAAACTGGTTTCAAATGCTATAAGTGTTTTTAGGATCCCCAACATTATAATTTACAGTATGAAAAAATTCTATATTCATTCAGCCATCTGCTAAAGATTACATTTACCAGTGTTAATGTAAGAATTGTGAAAATGAGCGTGCACTAAAAATGCATTAAATATCTAACCACTAATACATTTTTGCAATTGTAATATTGATCAGTATGGTACTAATATTTTTATATACCTTTAAAAAAATAAGATTGAAGTAAACAAAACTGACAATGTTTTTGTTCAGTGTTTTGAGTAAAAATCTATAGTGGTGTATTTTTTGGTGTATAATGTAGTCTTGCTGGAGGCATTATTTCAGCAGCCTGATGTCAAATGTCTTCCCACTCACTTTTAGACTTGACATCTGCTTACCAAGCATTGGAGAAGATGCCGTATATCAACCCAGTGCGGTAAGTAGAGGACAGAACGAAAGCCTGCTTGAAGTTGTTGTACTGTACAGGAGTTCCAGCTTTCCCACACATCACACGTGCCTTCAGGAACGTAGTCCAGGAGTTTGGCAGCACATTTTGAAGCCCTCCCTCATCAACCTGAGCCACAGATGCAGAGGTTATCAGAAATCTAGTGTCCTCACAGCAGTGTTTATGAAGCAAAAATGGATAAAAGCTTGCTACCATGCAGACTCGTCCTATGCGAGCCCTGTATGGCTCTTCATCTAGACTGGTTGTACTGTTGACCTCGCTGAAGAAGAAATAGATCTCATCTTTGAGTTTTTCTGTGTATGGTATCACAGCGGCTCCAGCAAACTGGGGATCTGAGAGAGAGGGTGAGAGCACATTTATTATTTTCATAGGCTTAAAGTTAAAGTTGTTTTTAAAAGTATCAGTTTTTACAACCTTAACATTGATTATGTAAAAAAGTTTTAATGTTTAAAATGCTTTGTCCTATTGCAGTTTAATATGCAGACAGTTAAATAAGTAAAATATTTGTGGTGCTGCTATCAATACTGCTCTGTTTGAATGATATAAGACTACTAGAATTTTTTTAAATAAAAAGTTTTATATTTATATACATAATTTATATACATTCCATATACTACAATTCAAAAGTTGGATTCAGTAAGACTTTTTAATACATTTATTTATTAAAATTAATCAAAATTGATAGTAAAGACATTTACATTATCATAAAAAAGCAATAAGCTGTTTTTAAACTCTCTATTAATCAAATTAGTAAAACACTTATTTTAAATTGTAATAATATTTCTAATTGTAATAAATTGTAAACAATATTACTACTTTTCCTTTTTTCTACCAAATACATTTAGTCCTGGTGAACATGTGGCTTTTATTTTTTTCATTTAAAAATCTATATTTTCTTTTCTTTTTTCCCCCCCGATTTATTTTTCAGTGTTTTCTTAATATAAACTCTGTTTTACTATAATGTATCTGATTGAATAATAAACTGACACAGCATACCTGGATTCATTTGCTCAGTCCTTCAAGAAAATCTCCAAACTGCTTATGCAGTATAGATAACAACTCTCAACTCACTCTGTAACCATTTATTTTCTGTCTTCAGCTGCTTTTTGGAGCCATATGTGCGGCGGATAGAGCCAGTTTGTCCTGCAACTGCTGACAAAGCGGAGTACAGATTCCCATCTGAAAGAGGAGAGAGAGAGAGAGAGAGAGAGAGAGAGTATATCCATCAGCCAAAGCTCTGTGACTACAGTTCAGTTCAGTTCAAATTTAGACATGTTTGCATTACTTTGATACTCAAACTAAAATAGAAGGCTGTGAATTCACACAAAGCAATTTCATTCAAATGCTGCTTTTACTTCCTTCTGACTGACAGAAGAGACATTGTTGAGACATGCAATTTTAGTCAGAATCAATGATGACCTTTCAGTTCTGCTAACCACACATATAATATAAACTCCTCAATTTTGTAGGTGTTTTGAGAGGTGTGAGAGCTCTCTCTATCATATACTATGGGGATTTTTGTTCTTTTTGGAAGTTGTGCTGTTATTTCATCCAATACACTATATATTTTCAGTATAATGCTTTGCTTATAACACCTGGATCTCTGTTCTCTGCGGGATGTAATTTATGTCATATCAGAGAACAAAATTCATTAAAAGTTATATTATATTCTGATGCACTGTACCCATCAAAATGAAAGATAACAGATAACATTCTCTCTCATCTTTCTTCCATATTTCTTTTCCCCCCTCTCTCTACCTGCTGACAGGCTGACAGAGCGCTGAGAAGGGAAAGGTGCCAAGATGTAAGACGCTACTGTTTCCTCTGGCATGTCTGTCAGTACACTGTCATTTACCTGGGTGAGAGAGATGATGTGTTTATTCAGTACTTTTTAAGCCTTTCTTTAAAAAAAAAAAACTGCATAGACACAACAGCACTTTGAGAAATCAGGCAACTTAAATACAGTAGTGATTAAAACAACTAACATTCGATAAGTGTCTTCACAACAGTTGTGATATTAAAAGAGCTTGAAATGTCTGCATTGAGCAGGTGCGGTGTGCATGTTTTTTTTGTTTTTTTTTTGTTTGTTTACTCTGAATGCAATGTTGTAGTTATGCATGTAAATGTAGAAAATAACAATAACAATGTCAAAAGAAAGACATTGCTACAGATGGGAGTTTAAACTGCTTCAGGACTGTAATAGTTACATATATAATGGCAGGTAAGGCTTCTTACCAGGAGCCAACATTTAGGAGCACCGGCTCTTGTCCCACAGACCACAACTGAATCGCCGACTCTCTCAATTACTGTGATGAAATTATCACACTCTTGCTACGGAAAGATGAAAGGACACAATTTGTGTCAATGCAAAACACATAGACATCATCTGTTATAAATTACAGAAATATATATATATTTGCTAAACACAGTATGTCATCCAGTGTGGGTTTGGAGAGGGTCTATCTTTGTACTTTTTTTCTATACTAAACTGGATAATCAACTTTGTTTTTTCAGAGTGATCAACATAACCACTCCTAACCACCATCTTTATTTTAGATATTTAAAGAAGCCCATCACTCATCAGTTGGCTGTCTGTGCCATTACCCTTAAAAAATAGCCTCATTCAGTCAACTGTGAGTGATGACCTACTCATCATGGATAACTATTTCTGTAGATGTTGAACCAGGGCAGTGAATCCATGTTCACAAATGTTCTGATTACCGTCAGTTTCAGAATTCTGTATTTATTATAATCCAGCTAAACCTGATAGTTATAAGAACTGGACACACGGTGCTGGTCATTTCTTGTGGTTAGATTTGTGAGTGCACTGGGAACCACTAGGCTTAAATTAGTTAAGATGATCCTATTATTTGCTTGAAATCACAGGCAACTTGAGGTGTGACTGACTAAATATTGTCAGATTGTTTCTCTTACCTTCCATATTGGTGATTTAGAGACACATGTCTCTTTTGCATTCTCATCCATTACAGCATGGATCTGTGAGCACATCAACAACATTACTAATCATGCAGACTTGCATACATATAATGTACCAACAAATTATTCTCACCATGTTAAATCTATATTTTATGATTACAGTGAGATACAGGTAATTAAGTGTTATGGCAACAGTAAAATGATAAGAAACCATAACTATCCATCCATGGAAAGAAATGCTTGTTTTTTTGCATCCACAAGTAATCATTTCAGAGAGCTTCCATTATAAAGCATTCTTCTGCTCCATAAATAATAGCACAGTTTTACTACTTGCTGAGTACCAGCTATCTAGGTCAGGATTTAGGACAGTGATAGATTTACTTTGGCTTCAGGTTATGGTGTCAGACCCCCTACCTGTTTGTCATGGACTCCTTTATCACTGAAGGTGAGCTTATAGATGACCCCTTGGCCCCCCACATACAGGACGTCAGTTTTCTGTTGGTGGTAAACCGTTGTGTAGTTCTCTGGTTTCATGAAGCGAAACCGAGGTGACTCTATAGACAAATTGACAGAAATGCTGTGTATAAACAATGTTTCTGGCAGTCTTTATATGTATATCCACGTATTGCATGAATAAATAATGTGTGTCTACTAAAATAGTGGTTCTCAACTGGTGAGTTGCAATTCAAAAATGTGTCACAGGAAAAAAACTATGTAAATGCAAATAATAAAATGCAGCTAGCCATAAAAATATGTAGTTGGTAAAGCAAAATAAAAGGCTTTTTATATGAGCTAATTGAAATGCTTCTGGTGCTTTTTTTCCTTGTTCTTTTTTTTTGTTTGTTTGTTTGTTTTTTTTAGATGAAAGGCTGTGCATCTAAACTCTGTGCTAATATTAATTGAATATTTGAACCAGTGTTGCATCCAGTGTATGCATTAAAGGAATTGTTCACCCCAAAATTTAAATTTGCTTAAAAAGTTACTTACCTTCAGGCCATTAAAGATGTAAGCTTCTGTTCATTGAAACAGATTAGGAGAAATTTAACATTACATCACTTGCTCACCTCTGGGTGCCATCAAAATAGTAGTCCAAACAGGTGATAAAAACATCACAATAATCCACAAGTAATCCAGTCCATCAGTTATTGAAGTGAGTCAGTTGTGAATTGAAAAGCATGTTTGTAAAAAAAACAAAGCCATCATTATGTCACTTCTTGCCAAAATACCAGTCCTTAATTCATAATATTGTTAAAAAAGTGCATCCTCTGTTGTCCTCTCAAATGAAAATCCATCATCATATTTCTTTAGAATTGTTTTGTACTGTTTTCAATTGATATATGCATATTTCAACCTGATTCAGATTATACTATTTTTTCTTTTCCACCGGAGAAAGCAACGTTATGGATAGAGGACTCATATTTTAGCCGAAAAAATTGGTTTGAAGTTTAACATTTCTTAATGATGGATTAAAATATGTATCTTTTTCCTACACAGAATGTTAATTGATGTGCTGCAGCTGTGTTGATTACTTGTGGATTATTGTGATGCTTATCATTTATTTGGACTCTTATTATGAAGTAAACCATTCATGCAGAGGATCCACTGGTGAGCAAGTGATGTAATGCTAAATCTCTCCAAATCTGTTCAGATGAAGAAACAAACTCATCTTCATCTCGGATGAACTATACTTTTAACAAAACTGTCAATTTTCCTCCCCTGCCACTTCTATATAAATCATTTTGCACATTGTTGGACTCATGCAGTTACTGCTAAATATTCTGTTATATTATTTAAGGGCTTTGAATTGATTTTCACTGTAAAATCTGCGTTTTAAAGCAAAAACAGTAGAGATCTAATTCATCTAAAAGTTTAACTCAAATGTCTAAACCACTTTCGTGGGTGTTTTTCATCTGACCTAAATGGAGAAAACTATCAAATGTGGTTGTCAGTCAGGGGTAGCTATAAATTATTGATACTTAATTGCATAAAGCGGAGATTTCTGATTTCTGATACTTGATTTCATAAAACGTACACGTTGCAACAGGTGTGAGTCTCAGTCTGCGCTGTTAGAGATTTAATAACTGGCTATTCGAAGCGGGGTCTGTCGAAAAAGCCTCCAAACCAGTCTGATCCGGTTTCTATTTGCATACGTAGGTGTCCTTTCCATAACACATCACTTTAGTTTATGGGATTATTTGTCTCGCCATCGCATCCTTCGTGATTTCAGGGAAGACGCTGAATTTAGGCTATGGGGAAGCGTCGTTGTCCATGGTGCTGAAGTGGGCGGCTAAGACCTCGTTGGAGATTCATATTGGTCTTTCTCGTTGCTTTCTCATACTGTAATTGTGGAAGGTTGTAGTATCACGTCACACTGAGAGCGATGACCGTGAGACATGTCGATGTTTTCAAATAAACACTTGTGAATCGCACGTCCCATATTGGGTGCAGCGACATAGAAGACCGTGAACGTGCTTGAAATAAATAATAGCGGTACGTTTCGTGGAATTTCCATGGGCTATTCTCTTTTGCGAGTGTTTTTTGATCTCATGTTGTGCCCTGAGTCTTGGAAATGCATCAGTTGCTGCAGTGCCATCATTCCCGTTAGCTCGCGCACCTGCATTGCAGCTCTGAATAATTGCGTCTTATTATTTTCTTAAATCAAACCCACTTGCAGCGTATTCTACGCGAAAACTGCGTTCAAAATCAGCAACCTCATTCAATGCATTTACAAGTTTAGTTAGAAAGCGTCGTTTCAGAAAATGACTCATTTGTAGCCTCCAGGAAGGTTCAGGAGCTTGTTTACTCATACATCCCAAGCAGACTACTAGCTCTTGACCAACACCACTAACATTTCTTTAAGATATGTTACTATGGATAGACAGTTAAAAATCCTTCCTGCATCCTTGTATAAACATTTGGTTCTTAGATGTGTTAAGATATGTATAGTTGAGATCGGTCGGCTCCATCACTCTCTGCTTAATTTGTAAACAGTGTCAGTTCTAAACGCGTTGCGTTTACTGTATTTTTTATTGTAGTTTAGTATTAAGGCTTATGTACTCTTAACCTTTATCAATATAACATATACGTGATAAAGTGAAGTCATGACGTGCCTCATGACTTGATGGGTTTTTGTTTTCAAAACAGCAATGTAAAGCAATCAGTGCCCATTCTTGGCCTGCTTCCATTTAATGATTTGACTTTTTAACGGAATTGGAAGTCTTATTACGCAGCCATTTTTGTTTTCCCGAGGGGAAAATAAGATTAGCAATTTCTGCTTTAGTACTGATAACCATCAGAGACTGAGAAGAATACAATTCCAGAGCTCTCCACAGAATTCGCTTGCATAGCTACTGTAACTATTACACCAAAGATAAAGAAAACCTTACCCATCACGGTGAATTTCAGCCGAGGTGATTTTTCGGCCAAAACCACTGAGAAAAGAGTAGCCAGTAAGAACAGATTCATGTTGTTCCGCGATGATTTAATTGGAGTGACGCCACGTCTATAAACTCTTTCATAAGATGAAGACTGGTGTTGTTTCTCAGGGGTGCGCGTGTGATAAGCGGGCGCCGTCTGTCCCTCAACAGACCTCTCTGAGAATCTGAGCGCTAACTGCCTTCACGTCACACTTTCTGGAATAGAGAGAATGAAGCGAGCAGACATGCGCTCACAACAGCATTCACGCGGATTGACAGCCATAGATTAAGCTAAACACGTTATATATATATATATATATATATATATATATATATATATATATATATATATATATATATATATATATATATATATATATATATAACGATCCCTTCTTCCCCCCTCTGAGATAAATGTTAAAGTGTGCCCCTTAAAAGCACAAAGGGCCCTTGCTTGACTCAGTATTTTAACATATGATCTATCTATCTATCTATCTATCTATCTATCTATCTATCTATCTATCTATCTATCTATCTATCTATCTATCTATCTATCTATCTATCTATCTATCTGAATATGAATGAATGGCAATGCTAATTTTATTTTGTAATTCTGAATATCATTTGGCACATTTAGTCAGTCAAAACAGTTTTGAGGTTAACTGATCTAGTTTTGTGTCCCAATTTTGTGTCCTAATTTTGCTTTCAATTTTGTATTTAATCAACTTAATTACTTAATAATTGGTTTAGTATTTTACATTGGTGACACTTTTGAAAATGTATAAATATCAAAAGGAACTATATCAAAAGACATTTTTTTTGTGCTATAACAACAAAATTAGCAGATGATGTTTCCTATAACATTATCATCCTGCATTATGCTAAACTTAAATCTAAATATGTTATCATTTAAAAGTGAATCCACATTGTCCCTTAAGGGGGACACCTTCCCCCATATGTTTTCAGAAACTATATATATATATATATATATATATATATATATATATATATATATATATATATATATATATATATATATATATATGTATGTATATAGGTCAGACCAAAAGTTTGGACACACCTTCTCATTCAAAGAGTTTTCTTTATTTTCATGACTATGAAAATCGTATAGTCACACTAAAGGCATCAAGGGCTATCTGACCAAGAAGGAGAGTGATGGGGTGCTGCACCAGATGACCTGGCCTCCACAGTCACCGGACCTGAATCCAATCGAGATGGTTTAGGGGTGAGCTGGACCGCAGACTGAAGGCAAAAGGGCCAACAAGTGCTAAGCATCTCTCTGGGAACTCCTTCAAGACTGTTGGAAGACCATTTCAGGTGACTACCTCTTGAAACTCATCAAGAGAATCCCAAGAGTGTGCAAAGCAGTAATCAAAGCAAAAGGTGGCTACTTTGAAAAACCTAGAATATGACATATTTTCAGTTTTTTCACACTTTTTTGTTATGTATATAATTCCATATATAATCCCACATGTTAATTCATAGTTTTGATGCCTTCAGTGTGAATCTACAATTTTCATAGTCATGAAAATAAAGAAAACTCTTTGAATGAGAAGGTGTGTCCAAACCTTTGGTCTGTTCTGTATATATATAATTCTTATTTTAGTGTGTTGTTACTTTTCTTTGTCAGGTCTTGCCAATACTCTTATTTTGACAGACTCATCATTAAGGATCAGCTCAATCTGTGTCTTGCCCATGTTATTGTCCTATTTATCAGACTCAGAAGTTCCGAATAAGTAAGCAAATGCTCATTGCATCAGTGGGAGAATGGGGCTGAAAAGATACTTACCTTTGCCTTTTCCCCATTCATTGTAAATTATTTGACAAATCTCCAACATTTATCATAAGTAGTTTCAAATAATGTCTGGGTAAACTGATATATTTAAGTTTCAAAGCTTTTAAATTGTGCAAATTTGCAAACGTGCAGGCCGTTGTCTCATAAATGTGTCTCTCTGTGGCTCCACCTAGCGACCAAAAGGCTTGAGTGACATAAACTTTGGTCAAAGCGGTGGTTGCACAATTAGTTCCTCACTTTTGTGAGTCTATAACAGTGAGATCTAAGCATACTGTAATCACACTTTGTTTGACCATGAGATGATGTTGACTAAATAAATACATTAGTTGAAAAGTAATAAACATGGTGTAAAAAGAATTTTCACGCAGAAATTGCTAATAGATTCCACATATAGTTAAATTGCAAGAAACACATTTAATTAAACATGATAGTTTGAAGTAGAAAGAATTTTTTTTTCTGTAAAATGTACTACAATAATTTTTGTTTTATTTACAACATTAATAAATATTTACATTGTATATACACAGTATATAGTTTTCAAGATATGTGATAAATCTTAATAACATTATTAGTTTAACTGTTGGTTTGATTGTATTTCTATTATTACACATTTTTTGGAGAACAAGAAGCATTTTTATTTGATTTTGTATAAGATTCTGTCTGTGGGCTGGGGACAGCTGTAGCCAGACAGACCTATATAACAGATTGAGACATCTAGAGGTAATCCAAAAGGGTTTAAACCACTGGTCATACACGTGATTATTATCTCTTTTTTCTGGGTTATTCTGGGCAGCAGCAGAAATGATTTGCTCTGAGTTACTCTCTCTGTCTCTCTCTCTCTCTCTCTCTCTCGCCCTGCAGAATCCAGTTAAAGCCTGAGAACTGTCTGTCCAAAAAAACAACAGCCTGCGTAAAACATCACTGCGAGTCCCCTGTCCCTTCTTGTACTCTCAGACAATAATCTGTCATCAGCGTAATAAACATACCCCTCACAGATCAATTTTCACTTTGTTATAACACTGAAAAATGGCCTAAACATGGTTATATCAACCTCATCTCATTGGTAATCAGATGAGAGGCAGCAGGGGGGAATTATTTCTCTGTTTAACAAACAAGACAGTGACTGTTGCGGATAATTATGCAGATTCTTCTCTCCTGACACCGTCTTTACATCTCATGTCATCTATCCTCCCCGATCAGATGAGCTAAAGAAAAACTGCAGGCACTCAAGGTTACAGGTGCTGCATTGATGAAACAGATGGAGCTTACATCTGGACTATTATATACTGCATACACCAGAGTAACAAAGAGATATGATCATAATGTCATTTAAAATTACAGCTGTCAACTGTATTAATGAACCCTGCAAACTGTTCAGACTTTCAGGACTCAAATTAACTTTACCTAGAAATGGATTTGAATTTTTAATGAGGAGGTTTAAAATGGAACACTATGGAGTAAAGATAGCAAGACAAGATGGTTTTCTGAACAAGCAGACTTGCATGGTCTTTAATTATCCAAAGCAAAATATGATAACTTACAAACGCATTAGCAAAAACATCCAAATTTGGAAATATATCTTATATACATTACATAAATTGCAAAGCATCTTAGGTAAATAACCATGTGTCGTCATGACATTTGTGCCTAGCCACATCACTTGATGTTGTTAAAAAACTAAAGACAAAAAGAGTCACAAAAGACATTTCTGAATGACCCTGCAGAATGTTTGTAATCTTACTGCAACCTATAAGAATAGCAGCTGTAATGTACAATATGACACGCTTTATGTTAATACAGTAATGCATTCAATCATTAACTTATCCATTTAAAATCCTTCACTTTTAAAAAAGTATTAGTTTACTAATTTTGTGTTGTAATGCTACAAACTACAATAGGCGTTGATGGGCGGTTAAGACTTCTACAGCAACACACATAATTCTGTGGGTTATGCATATGTGCAACAAAAAGTTACAAAATCTAAAACTGCATCATAGGTGTTGTCAAATGCATCATCGCACGGCCGGCTCTGGTTTAATTTGGCAGTGAAATGAATATCTCTAAAGGCTATCTGTACCAGAGCCCTCACATAGGAAGAGATTTTATTCATTATACTAAGAGCCATGAGCCTTAAAAAAATCAAGCAGTAACACACCAAATCAAGGGCACACCACAAAAATATCCAACAGTTATTTCATTATTTAATTGTGGACTATTATTCAAATAATTTCTTTACACACTATATTTATGCATTGCATTTTAAAACTATTTTAAATAGAGTTTACTATTAATACTAGTTCATATTAAATAAAAATTATTTATTTTCTTTGTAAATGTATTTATTATACATTTTTTTAAATGTATTACTAGATAGTATAATGAATTACTACTATCAGACTATAAGCGTATTTGTTGGTTGTTTGTCTTCAGATTGTGGCATTGCTCAGCAATCTTACAGACTTTATTACCGATTATAGTGGCTATCTTACTTCTCCACTAAAATGTTATTATTATAAAGAGTTAAGTTACCTACTTACACTGATGTCAATCAGACTCGTTATGTTATCATAAGGCTTTAACTGCATTATGTATGAGCAGTTGATCCACTTTGAGATTTACTACAGTTTTAAAGGCTCCACTAATTTGACCATGACCATGAATTCTCTATTCCAGCTCAAATAAGCTTCATTGTGAATCTCCCAGTGTCCCCACCATCTCCACCTCCACCCATCGATGATCGTGGCACAAAGTCTATATTGGCAGTGTGTTTTATCTGACCCTTGCTCTGACTCCAAAAGAACATAAACACAAAACAGATCGCCACAGAGCTGAGGAAAGAAAGAAAGCCCATGGTGGTAGCAATGATGAGTGTTTTAGCATCAAAAGGGTAAGGACTCGACACCCGTGCGGAGGAGTTGGTAGAAGGAGGTAATGAAGTTTCCATCCATCCCTTGTCTGAGAAATACGATGCTGTGCGGTTTTGTGGAAGCCCCTCCACTTGCAGACTCACGGAGATGCTGTCGTTACCTGCTGCATTAGATGCAGTACATAGATACGTTCCACTGTCCTGTACTTGGGTGTAACGCACCTCCAAGCTCCCGTTTGCAAGCACTCGTACTCTCCCGACAGAGCTCAGTGCAGTCTGCTGGGCTGACAGCCAAGTAATAGAAGGCGATGGATAGCCGTCTGCTCTGCAGTCAAACCGTACACTCATGCCCTCCACCACACTCGCATCCTGCTGCTGGCGGCTCAGAATCTGCGCTTGTCTGCAAGTAAATACAACCGTGAGATCAGCCTCTGAAAAATCACGAAATGCCTTCTTGTGCCGATTTGGAGGTGAACAGGTGGGTTGGCGACCATCGAAATCCAGCCGTCGCCGACGTCGCATGACCCAAAGTAGCCTGCAGTCACAAGCCAGTGGGTTTCGGTCCAGCCTCAGTGTCTGCAAGTTCCCTACGGAGTGGAAGACGCTTTCTTCCAATGTGGACAGACGATTCGAGGACACATTGAGCAGACGAAAGTGGACCAGACCCCTGAAGGCACCTGGCTCAATACGTAGCAGGTTCCCACCTACCAAGTGCAACTCTTGGAGCCGCAGAAGCTCTACAAGAAGGTTGGCCTGTATGGAGGTGATGGGGTTGTAGGACAAGTCAAGGTACTGCAGGTAGGTGAGAGGACGCAGTGCAGCATAAGGTACGGCGCTAAGGTTGCAGTTGCTTAAAATTAAGGTGGTAAGGTTCAGACCAACCAAGCTGTTGCTATTTAACGTGTCGAGAGAAGGCCAGTGGAGGATCTGCAAAGTGCGCAGCTGGTGCAGTCGGCGAAAAGCGTTGTTGGGCAGCACACTTATGGTGAGCTTGCGCAGGCGCAGCTTTGTCAAGTTCTGAAGTTGCGACAGAGCCTCGGTGGGGATTGAGGTCAAATTGCTCCGGTCCACGTTCAGCTCCTTCAATGCCTGAAGCCCAACAAACGCCCGTTGCGAGATAAACACCAGGTCGTTTTCTCCTGCATCAAGCTGCTGTAAATTAATCATGTCCCGGAATGTGTAATCCAGAAAAACCAGGATCTCATTCTCGCTGATATCTAGACGTAGAAGGTTGGAGAGGCCGGAGAAGACCCCAACCGGGAGGATCTTGAGACGGTTGTTCTTAATCTTCAAGTATCGCAGGTTCTTTAGCCCCTGAAATGTCTCCACCTCAATCATAGAGATTGTGTTCTCACTCAGGTCCAGGTCCTCTAGCTTTGACAGGCTGGAGAACTGGCGCCTGGCCAGTGTTTTCAGCTGGTTTCTTGAAAGGTCTAAGCGTTTGGCATTGCTTGGTAACCCTTCAGGCACAACCGTCAGGTGTCTTGAGGAGCAGTTTACCTCCAAAGTGTCATGATAACAAGTGCATTTCTGAGGGCAGGTGAGGTCAGCAGCCGATTGGTTTATGCACCACAACAGCAGGACTGTCCATGCACCCCACTGGCCACACAGATCCATGAACATCTTACCTCCTTCCTGCAAAAAAAAAAGAGAAAAAATGGTCAATGCAGTGTCAGATATGAGGAAGAAGTTCATATAAATGTAATCTCTGTATTCTTATTGGTTTCATATGGTTTTGAAAAACTCTTATTTTCAAGTTTCGGTTTACAATCTACATGTGAGTGTATTTTTTACTTTTTAAATAAATTTCACAAAGTTAAAAAGTATCTTTTTAAATAATTAAATAGGTAGAGGCAGTTTTTTTTATATTTTAAAAACATAAAAAAGATTACGCCAAAGTACTAAAAGTTTTCTTTTCATTCTTTTTATTAGTTATGAAACAACAGTTTGACATTCCTGACTTTATTACCTCTTCCCTCCAAAATGAAATTCATTGTAACTGTATGTAACATTGTATGTATGTAATTAATTAGCAATTATGTATTTTTTAATACATTAATAGATATGGACAAATTATTGTTTTGTGATTGACCCAAATGCATCTTAAATCATCATAGTGAAACAGTTCTAAGTCGTACTAAGCAATAATCAACACATACAAGAAGCATTTTCAAAAGCTATAGATGTTAAATAATTGAATCAGAAGACAAACGTAGTTGCTTTCCCCATAACTATTTTTAAGTCTAGTTTACCAAGGGACTGCTTACCAAGGGACTTTTATAGTGCCAGTTCTCATAACCAATGTTTTCAGGTCGGTCTCTATGTTGGGCTCTGTGTTTGTTGAAGATACATTTAGACGTCACACTTCCAAAAGCCTAAAACCAGAGAGAAGAGAAGAAACAGAAAAATGATTCAGACTGTGCTATGATGATTTGTGCTAACAATGTCCTTAATCCTCTTGATTTTAGACAGACCGACTGATCCAGGCACAGCTGAAGTTGTAAAACAGCTTTTCATCCATTTCTGATGATGGACAACAGCGGAATGTCTGCAGATTGTATGCGCAGTCATTAGGTAAATAAAAATGATGAGACATGTGAAAGCTACATAGCAACACGCTTATTTCCCTCCAGCTCTCTGATGTGAGACGACAGGTGTGCAGGGCACTTTCACTACAGTCCAGCTTAACCTCATGTCACAGGATGCAGGTGCACAGGTGTAGAAACAAATTAGGAATTACAACCCCAGCATGGACAGACGTTCAGTTTAATGGACGAAGCTGAGCCAAAAGACATCAGACAATCAACAAGAACAGAACAATGGACTGCTCAATTACGTGGGAGAAATAAAAACAGAAAAGCAAGATATAACTCAGAATTCTAACTAATGTAAACCATAAGTATACACAAGTCAGAATTTGTGAGATAAAAACTTGCAATTAACATTTATGTATTTATTTAGGCAGAAACAAGCTTTGATATGAATAAATTCAGCATACACACTGAACCAAGAGTAAGATCTGAACATTCATGCACTGAATTAAACGAAAAATTGCTCCTTTCTGATACTTCTGAT